>NC_056468.1:4422930-4722930 GCF_008729295.1 Plectropomus leopardus
GTCAAACTTTTGGAAAATATAGAAAAGCATATCAACGTATAACTTTTTTTTATAAAGGAGCAATAAGACCTGAAAAGGTCTTTAAAATGCTAAATATTCTTTCAAATACTTTTAAATATAGAGTTAAGAGAATTATAAATATAGGGTTGTTTTTTTTCCCTAGCTTTTTAAAAATAATAATTTCCAAATCTACTAATTTCTTGCAATTTGGGTGACATTATTTGTCAGGTTGCTCATCTACTTTTTCCCCATGTTTTCAAAAGAAAGGGTTGATGAAATCTACAACACTGTTAGTGTCTTCTTCTGGTGTTTTCAGAAAGAAAAGTAAGTTATGTGTCATATGACTGTGAAATGTTCCGTCTGACCGAGTAACAAACTGATATGGCCCAACAGTGTATCATGTTGCTACAAAAGGTGGCTTTAGGTTGCGTTGGTGGCATAAATCACTGAAAAAGTGGTGGTATTTGGCAACTTGAGAACAGGGACGGGCTGGTCACTCATGCCCATTGTCTAAGTTCTTTGGGAAAAATGCTCTACAAATAAGGTTATTGTTAATATTTTTATCTCTTTCCAACAAAAGTTTTTGCTCAGTTGACTAAACTTAACCACCTTCACCATTGAATACATGATTCAAGTACTTCAGTATGAAGTACATCAAGGCCCCGAGCAGACCAACAATCAAATCAACGTATTTCAGGTGAGTAATGAAATCTAAAATATCACGTATTGTTTACCGTACTCAGTGGCTTGCAGTAAGAGCAAGCTTTTCTCTGCGGTTTAAACAAATGGAAAATGTTTATCTATGGGTACACACAGGTTCCCACTTCCGCTTTTTTACAGAACACACAGCAAACCCGACCAACCCCCTTGAGATTTGAATCTGTGGTATGCAGTTCCTCTCTTTTTTCCAAAACTGCATGGCTGACAGACATGTGTGATCCTACTTCAATTGTAACTTTACGATGTTTCATATTTGCATGTGGTAAGCCAGCGGCATCAGCAATCCCAATAAAAAAAAAACACCTTAGAGGCCTGAAGAGATAAAATCTTAGGTGTTAACCCCCAGCTCTCAAGGTCCTGATAGACTCTGTTGGCTGGTAAACTGGGGTACCGAACACAGATCTGACACAGCCTCTCTCTCCAGTCAGTGTAGGTTTTTATTTTGTGACTGCGGCGCCACTGGAAGTACTTCTCATAGGCCCGCCTGTCTGCAGCCACATGCTTCAGATGAGCAGCCAGATCTGCTTCGCTCGTAAAATCGGCCACATGGATAAAGGAACCAGGAGGAGCCAAAGCTTCGTAGGTCGCCCTGCTGGGGCCGAGAACCACCGGTATGGCCCCAGCTTGGAAAGCGTTCCTCCACAGCTTCTCTGTGATGTAATAATCTTTTGCCACAGAGTTCTCAAAAGACAGGTAAAAAATACACTTTGCAATCGTAGGTAGCAGCATCCTGTCCGTCAGCTTCTTCCTGTTCCATTTGCCGTACACCTCTATCGGGATATGCTTCTTAAGATTTTGGTAAACAGCAGCGCGAGCCTGGTGAGGCCGGTATTTGCTGACCACCCAGCTGACAAGGCAGGAGCGATTTGGAGCAGTCCTGAATTCAAGCTCATCACCTCCAAGAATTGTCTTTCCATAAGGTATGGATATGTCTGCATCACGTCTGTAGCTCATTGTCCAGTTGAAGAGGCCGCTGAGCTGCGGGAGTTTCGCATTGTTAGCAGGTGGCTCCATGGACAGCCACACCCAGTGCTGGGAGGCCGGGCGATCCAGGTGCAAAGGCAGCTGGGACAGATTTCTGCTCAGCTCCTGGTGGTGGAAGACAACCACGTCAGCAGAGGAGAAAGCAGAGGTGTTGCCAGTGAGAAAACAGCGGCTGATGTTGAACATCTCGAGGCATTTGTCTCCGTCGAGCTTGTAAGAGCGGCCGAACGGCCAGTGCCACAGCAGGATTTTGAGGTTTTTCCGAGCAATACATGTAGGGTGTTTCTGCAGAAGGAGCTTCTGGTCCAAAAAGGTATAATAAAGCATAGACAAGATGGAGATGAGGAGGAGGAGAAAGAAGGCTCCTGGTGTTGTCATGGCTGCCGGGCGTTTTCCAGGTCAAAAGGGCACTGATCACTGGAGTGGAACTCTTCGAAAGGAAGGAGGGTAGATCAGAGATATTATTCCGCTTTCATATCAGTGAAAGAAGTGCAGAGGATAGGGTGTAAACAACAAAAACATCTTCTGCAAAAAACAGTTTTAATTCCCATTTTTTTATTTTTAATTAATTTTAATTATATATTATGTTTGACATCAAATTAGACATTTGTCAGTTGGCTACTTTTGTAAAAATGGGCCTGAAAGATCAAAGATGTTACAACTGATGAAAAATAAAGTAATCATTAGGCTTTTTCCCTAGTATGGTCAAACTTTTGGAAAATATAGAAAAGAATATCAACGCATAACTTTTTTTATAAAGGAGCAATAAGACCTGAAAAGGTCTTTAAAATGCTAAATATTTTTTCAAATACTTTTAAATGTAGAGTTAAGAAAATTATAAATATAGGGTTTTTTATTTATTTTTTTTTTTTTCTTCATTTTTTCCCCTAGCTTTTTAAAAATAATAATTTCCAAATTTCTTGCATTTGGGTGACATTATTTGTCAGGTTGCTCATCTACTTTTTCCCCATGTTTTCAAAAGAAAGGGTTGATGAAATCTACACCACTGTTAGTATCTTCTTCTGGTGTTTTAAGAAAGAAAAGTAAGTTCTGCTTCTGCTGAATGTTTCCTTTAGGTTTCGTAATAATTATTGCTCACTTGTTAACTGTTTAAAAATATCACTTTAAAGGCACAGACTTGAAATTAAATTGTTTGCAAATCATCAAATTATTACAGCAGGTGAAGGTTTAAAGTCATTTCTGACTAATGCAAATCACAAATGTCTAACTGCTGATGATTTTATCATAATAAGTCACTTCTTGATGAGTTAATTTTAATAACGTTCTTCTGTGGGTTAATGATGAGGCATATTGTGACACAAAACTGGCAGCAGGAGGACTTCAAAAGATGGCACACCCTGGTTGTTGGCACACCACAAGCTTAACACTAAATTCATAACCGAGCTTTTGAACAGGGAGAGATAAAAAAGATCAAAAACAGATTGAAAATTCTTAATAAAATCCCTTAGGCCTGATTTTTACAGTTTCCATCACTCAGAGGACCCATGCAGTAGCATTTTCTACACTATCTGTAGTAAAATTATCAGCAGGAGGATTTGAATGAAATAAAAATGAGATTGGCAGAGTTGTTGCCACTTACCCAGCGGCATCAGGCTTCCCGTACAGCTTTGTCGTACACAACACACATGAAGGAAATCCTGCCCCCAAAAGGTTTTGACTCATCTGTTTCTTTACACTTCACACACACACGCACACGCACACACGCCCACACACACACACACACACACACACACACACACACACACACACACACACACACACACACATGCACACACCCACACACACACACACACACACACACACACACGCGCGCGCGCACACACACTCACACACAGGGCAGAAGGGTGTGCTGGTTACAACCCCAAGAAGTGGTCAGCGGAAAGAAAGAAACAGCAGCAAAAAGTAAAAATAGTCATTCGCTTTTCTTTATAGAGTCTGAACTACACATTAACTTCTTGGTGGGTACATTGAGTGTAGCTGTGTTTACTCTCATGTAAAGCTGGTTTAGGGTTAGAGGGTGGTGAAGCCCTCGCCCATCACCACAGACACCTGCCACCCTGTTTCACAGTCAGTCACAGTTTAACTTAACTTGCCAAAATGCTTGTGCATTTGCTGTTTGCAGAATCAGCACAGCCATTGTGACAGTTGCTGTAAAAGTGGTACCATTGCTGATTTCATTTTTTTTTTTTTTTTTACCACAAGCTGGCTCTTCCTGTTCTTGCAGCTCTGCAGAGGAAAGAAAGGGGCACAGGGTTACACAGCTCCTGTAGGCACCAACCACAACCGTTTTGACAAGCTGTTTTGTCCTTGGCCTCCCACTTCAATTTGGGTTTCAATGCAGAAACTGGTTGCGCGCTTTTTTGACTCGCACACCTTTTGCTTTTGATTTACCCTAATGCATTGCTGTAACTCACATATTTAATTGAATTTGTTTTGTATGTTTCTAAACTAAATCATCAATACTGTCATATTTCAGGTTTTTGGTGTAAGGTCTAACTGTTCCAATGATGGTTCCAAATTAATTTTAAGCTTTGAAGAACCAAACATGATTAAGAGTCTGTAGCCTCTGTGCAACAACTTCTCACCCCAACTTGACAAATGTTGCTGCTTTACACTTGATCTCTGTGTCTACATATTACACTCTATGTTCCCTTCTGTGTGTGCTCATTACATTGCGGGATGCTACTACTGTGATGTCAGCAAATGCACATGATGGGATGATGCAGCACATGGTTATGTTAGGATAACACAAGCACATGGCAACCAATGTTGGAATGTCAACAAACATGTACATGGTTAGGTTAAGGAGAAGGAGGCACATGGTAAGATGTAGAAAAAAAAACCCATCACATTGAGACAGGAAGGTAACACCAGACTCTCGCATAAAAGTTCACGGTTTGGTGGACCTGCTCTACCTCTTGAGCCATGCGACTTGAATAATCAGAAGACTAAAAAAGTGATATACCAGTGAAGTCCATTTACCATTTTTCACAAAACTGGCTGACTTATGGGACTGCAAACAATAGGGAAGTAAAGATGATGCCAGCCAAATACACCAGCCTTAATGACACAAATGCACTAGAGGGCAGCACAGTCTCTCAATCATAATGTTTTATTCATCTCCTATTAGAGGTGGTTTGAGGTGACTGTCCAACAGAAATGATGTACTGATTTCTTTTCTTGTGCAACTACAAAAACAAGCTTTCAGTCAGCTATACTTATGAAAATATATCCATGAGTAAAACGGAAAAACAGAAATATTCATATTTATGAGTAATTTTGCTGTGAAAATAGTGATGGGAAAAACATATGTTGTTCAATTCAAATATTTAATACAGATGCTCTTAGATATTAGTGACCAGATATTCTTTGCCTCTGTCTTTTCCCGTTGCAGACTTCAACCATATGTAAGTAATATACCTGAGCCACTTGGCTTTATTTCTTTCAAAAACATGGTAAGAGGGTAATGAAAATGTAAAAGAAAGTTTATTGAATCTAAGCCAAAAATGTAAAAAAGACAAAAAACAAAAACAACAAAAACAAGGATAAAAACCAACAAAAAAACAAGAAAATGACTTAAAGTGCAAAATGTTTTTTCCTCTGTATTTTTTTCTGTAACATAATTTAAATATATAATTAAGATATTTATGAATATATTTTTCTTGACCCCCCTCCCCCCACACCCCCCCCCCCCCTTTTTTTTTGCTTATTTCTGTCTCCCCCAGCTTCTTTCCATTAATTATCTTGTCACCACTTACACATTTACTATTCTTATTTTAGACTTTCAATTTCAAATCAGTCTAGTTTCAGTTCATTTCTTTAGAGGGTTTACTCATTTCATTTTATTTTTTTAGTTTCAGTATTAGTATATATATGTATATAGATAGATAGATAGATAGATATACTTTATTGATCTCAAAAAACTGAGAAATTGGGATGTAGCAGCGCCATACAGTAAGAACAAGAATAAAGAGCACACATTATTAATAGAATATATATATATATATATAATATGGAGGACATTTGTAAGAGGCAAGACATTAAAAGTTCATTATAGCTATTAAAATTCAAACACTATATTTTGTGTCTCCATTAGACTGGGTACTCCCAGTCTAAAAAAAATATATGCACCAGTGCCTCATCAAGCTTGTTGTTGACAAATCTTACCTGATTTTACCTTCTACTGATGAAGGTCAAAACTAAAGGCATTTATTTTTTATTTCATTTAAGTTAGTTTTGTAAGTACATAAAATTATTTCAGTCTGTTTTTTATTTATTTATTTATTTTTTTTCACTAAAGACTAGTTTTTATTCTTATTTCATACAATTAAATTTTATTTTCACAGTGAGTTTTAGTTTTTAGTGACTAATAATAACCTGAGTATGCATCGTACTTGTTGATCATGGTGACACACATCCATCTGGACGTTTATAACATCTTAAATTGCGCCCTTCAAACACATGAACCATGAAACTCTACATGTGCTCTGTGGTAAGTAAGGTAAAGTCACTAAATTTGTACCCATAAGTAGATTTGCTTTATAGCAAAAGATGAGGCATTCTTCTTGACATAGATTTTACAAACAACACTGTGATCTAAAGGTGATCCCTCTCTGCCTGATAGCAGAAAAACTGAAGTCATTCTTGATATATTTAATTATAGTGTTTACATAAAACTGATATTATTTATTATATATCAGGTTCTTTGTCATGCCTTGATAAAGGCCCTGTGTGGCTGAAACATGTCGGCTTAATTTTTATGTGTTCCATCATGAACTAGCCTTGATAATAAAGCTTTTTATCATAAGAAAAGTGCCTTGGTTAAGCCCCTTAAAAAAAACAAATGTTTTATTTTATTTTACTTCATTTATTCGACAGGATGGATATATATATATATATATATATATATATATATATATATATATATATATATATATCTTGAAATGTTTCATTTGCATTGGCACAAAAAAAAAAAAAAGCGAAAAAAAAGTGTCCTTCGTGGCAAACGGACGTCATTAAGTGCACCTAAGAAATTAGGAGAGCTTTTGTTTTTAAAGGGCAGACCGGAAGTGTAGTTCTCCATCACCGTGGTTAGCTTCACGTGAGGCTGTGTCCACTGGTTTCCTGCTCCAACACAGACCTTAGCACTACCACACCGAGCGGATTCCGCAGCGGCAGCTAGCAGCCGGTGCTCCACCGACACACCGAGGATGACAGCCGGAACACAAACAGTCCCGACACGACTTCCACCGACACTCACCGGCTAACAAGCAACAAACTGAACAGTTTACCGGTAATATTAACTACTGTCAGCTTGGGCCGACACGTTTCAGCACCGTGACAGGCTCGGACGGGATGCCCGGGACCGGGAGACACATTCCCCGTTTATTTAAACCCAGTCACAGGCCACCGCTGATATGCTAATTTGGTAAATTTGTGCCATAGTGAAGCAGAAGTGGGAGGCAAAAAAATGGGATTCCTGCACCAGCTCCATCTCCTGCTGTGGAAGAATATCTCTCTGAAGAGGAGGGGGCCGGTAAGAAACATGTTTGTTTACATGACAGTGTGTGAAATGTTGTAAATGTAAAAAAAAAAAAAAAAAGAGGACAGAAGAGACGTCTCTCTCTCTCTCTCTTTGGGAAGCAGACGGGCGTCGATTTTAGCCGCTGCTGCTGCTCCATTTCCCGCAGCCGTATTTTGGGCTAAGTGTGCCAGCACCTGTCTGTGTCTGCAAATGTTCCCATCAGGCGTTACAATAACACTGCAGTGAGCTTAATAACGAGCACGGTGATGAGGAGGAGGATGATGTCCACGCAGATTTCCTGTTATGTTGTTGGGAAGCTGTTCTATGTATGTGCTCATACTGTCAAACAGGTAGTTGTTTGTGGATAAACAGTTGTGTAATCCCTGCCTGTGTTTATTAGTTTATATTTTTTTAAAGGGCCTATACAGTGTATGTAAGATCAGGGTGTGTTGACATGAGGTTATCAAGCTTTTTATTTTATCATATCCATAAGGTGCAAAAAAGAGTCTGATGCAATCACAGGATTATACAACAATCATATTATTTATACTGACATAAAAACATGTATAACAAGCTGTCACTGTCACTTTAAGAATCAACCTGATGAAAATATTCTAGAGAAAATATCCTGCAATATTTATGTGAATAGGAACATGATAGAAGTTTCTGCTGTTGCCATACTGCTTATGACAGTAGTGTATAACTTTTTTTCTTTTTAAAAAAGCTTTTTAAACCTTTTGGAATTTCAGGTTTTTCAATTTTAGAAACCCAGAACAGTCCCTGAAGAACACTAGTCAGAAGAGGGAAAAAAATCTAATCAAATAAATAGGAATTTAGTCATTTCAAAAGAGAAAACAAAAAAAAAATTACAACAGGATTGAACTGGTGACGTGATATGAAAAAAAAGTCAGATTCTAATCACACCACTGCCAAGTGTCCGCACAGTCTCTAGTAAAGGAGTGTTTAGATATTTCCCTTTGGTGCGGATTTAGGTTGTTTTATAGTGATCAAATTTTTATTTAGTTTTTGTGCAGAGTTTATTAATAAATCATAAATACATAGCCACGTCTCATCCATATGTGCCCATTTGTTTTTACATATTTTTTCTCCTTCCCTTCCAACCCTGGCTTGCTTAGAATGACTCGTGATGTCTAAGTCGTATAATTCAAAAACAAACAAAACAGAAATAAATAAGACAAAAAGGTGAAAGATTAAGAAAAAAAGGATGTAGGTTCTTGTCATATAGGATAATAAAATTGTTTTTAGAATAAATTATATGAATCATATGAAAGCATAATAAAATGCCTAGAAAAGACTCCTCTGAAATACAATATTGCACTTTATTTAAAGCTGTAAAGGACATATGCAAAAAAAAAGGAAACACTGAAGCAGTGGATGTTGCACTAGCCTGACCTGTAGTCACTAATATGTGACAAACTCCGGAAACACAAGATCCTACATTCCCCATAGGGCATGGCAATATGAAGAAAATCAAATGTCACAATATTTTTGACCATATACCTCTGTCAATACTGTGATGATATTGTAAGGTTGACTATTTGTGCTTTTGCAAAAAAAAATATTAACACAATGAGATTTTGATGAATAATTATCAGTAATCTGGATATAATGACTGAGTGGGTAAGGGCAAATAATCGAACAGCTAGGACAATTTGATAAGTTTAAAAAATGACGTCACTTTGCTGTAATGTAGCCTTTAAAACCAGAAAAAGATGTCACAGTATTGCTATAGTTAAAATCCAAGACAATATCTAGTCTCATCAAAATGTTTATGTAATGTTGATATAATGTTTTGACTTAATTCCCCATAATGTCAGTTGATATAATAATAACTTTTTAATTGCCGTCTCTAATATGCCAATAACTTTTAAACTCCACATATTCAGTTTGACGTGAAAATCTTAACTTAAGTCACACTTAGTAGAATCTCTTGTTCCTTTCAACCGTTTCCAGAGTGGTGTGAACGTTTTCAACGCGTGATAACAGCTGGATAGTGGTGAGAAAGACTGCAAAATGTGGAAGAAAGCTCTTGAAAAACTTTCACAATTAGATGTTGAGTACATATTTTGGTAAACAGCGGTGTCAGAGGTCAGGAAAGAACTCTCGAGCTCAACCATGCAGTCTCCACGTCTGAGCTAAGATACTCCTGCAATGTCTCTTGAGTAACTCTCTCAGACCTGACTCATCTCTTAGACACACCAAACCGACATCAGGAAAATAGTGTCAACAAAAGCCGACTGTTAGGTTGTCTGATGTCGTCTGTGTCTCAGCACATAAACACACAACAAAAAACTACAGCTGACGGCCAACCAGCATGTACGTTCTGCTCCTACTTGAGAGGAAAAAAACTCTCCATACCTGCAGACGGCGCGTCTGTATTTGTCATTCAAAAAGAGAAACCAGGAAACTGTCTTTACGCTAGTTAACCAGTTAGCGCAAAAGTTAATATGAATGTTAGCTCGCTACAGCGATCACAGTTCTTTGCATGGCATCAATAGCGAAAGTACACATAAAAATTACTGCTACTCTGACCATCCTGCTGTGTTTATTTGAATAGAAAAGGCTATTGTGTTTCCATTCTGTTTCTAAAAACAAGACATTTAAAAAAGATGATAGATGTAGATGATGCCTGCGTCATATTTTGCTCCTTATGTGAGTGGGAGAACAAGAGAGGGAGGTAAGGAAGAGGGCTGTTTTCAGCTCTCTCGCTAAAACACCGATATTAAAACTTTTTTGCCTTTTTAGGTTTATTTAATGATCATGGTTAGCGTGAGGAAGGCTCACAACCACCTCTAACAGTGAAACAGCTGTTGTAGTTTCAGTTTCATCATTTACTGTTTTTATTGTGTAAATTCTGCTGCCTGTTACAATATCAGACATGCAGAAGCATAGAATGACAGGACGTTGAATTGGGACTTTTATGCATTTATCATTTTACTGGATGTATACTTTACAACAGAAGGCAATGAAATTGTAAATATAGACAAGGCATGTAGATCTATATTTCACTTTGTTCGTGTAAGTTTTTTTTTCCGACAACTTGGAATTGACTTTTTCAAAGTATCACATAGTTTATTAGAATGACTTTGTGCATAAGAGGTGATGATGAGATCATCTATTCATTAAAAGTAGATAAAAGGTAGAACTTGACGCATTTAATATCTCTGTGCATTTTTTACCTGCTGTGGTCTTTGCTTTAACCTGAGAGTTGTGCTCCATTAAAAATGATGTTTCAGGTCTGAGCTAGTAAGATTGCCGTTGTGACATGACCAGTGGGTTTATTCAGACATGAAAGCAACATCCTAACTTGCCATTTGACAATCAGATTTGACAATCAGTGCTCAAAGAATCCTTGTTATTTTGCCAGTCTTGGCGTCAGAACACATAGTCACTTGCACCAGTGCGCCAAATGATTTTTCACAATCACATATTCTTATTTTCATTTGCTTGTGCAGAAAAATGCTGCACTGTAGCACTGGCTCTCGGCTTTTCAGACACTAGCAAGCTGAGATGGACAAAACTATAACGTGTAACAAAATGATTGGTTAATCAGTTTGTTTTAGCACATAAGGATCCATACAGTGGACCTGGATCAGTCTTAATACCAATCCATCTTTAACTATAACAGTTTTCGCATTCTGTGTTGGGATGTCAGTTTCGGTAAATTTCGCTTTTAGCTTGACATCCATCAACCAGTAATTTAACGGTTATTTTTTAAGAAGAAGGTGCAAAATGAGGTAAAATAAAAGTGTCTTTCCCTTTTAGCCTGGTGCTCCATTGACACAGTGAGAGCCATGTTTCCTTTAACTTATGGAAACATGATGCCTACCTCCCACCCTAAGATCTGAACTGGTTACCTGGCTGCAGCTGCTCAGCCCAGCGCCAGGGTGGGAGATAGCTAGTGGCGCTGCACATTTTGTGATTACGGCTGGTAACGTGTCCTGGGTCACTCCTAAACAGCTTCAGTTTTGACTGCAAAACCCCTTTTGCATTGTTAATTATGTTAGCACCTCTAGCTGTGCTAACGGTGATAACATACAGTAGTTGACAATGCTAAATAAAGATGCTTACCCCCCCAGGTGATCGGAGAATGAGCACAATTTTTTCCACAACAATGCCGTCCCAACCTGTGGTGGTGGGACCAGCGGTTATCACTGAATGAGTGGCACCACCAGCCAGCTCCCACCCAACTCAGGTGTGGCGCTGTGCAGACCAGCAATGAATCGCTAACCGGTAGAGTGCGTGTAGCAAAAGTAATTTATAGACTGACATGACTGACCTGTCAAAAATATTCTTGACAGATATGTTAAATGGTTAACCCTGTGAAACTTAAAGCAACGTCACTTTTCTTGTGCTGCTGGAAGTTCTGGTTTGACTTCAATTATTTGCACTCTCTCTGTACTGTCTTTTGGTCAGATTATCTGGTGGTAAAGTTTGAGTGATTAGCATAGTTGTTTTTCTGTGATGGTTATCAGTTGTCATTAGTTCCCTCTCTAATATGCAACAGTGTCAGCCTTAAATTAATTTTGTTAGGTGGTTTTTCAGAAAAAGATGTCTTTTAGATATGCTGAGAGATGCTCAAATGGCATCCTCCAGATGTGTTGTATAATCTAACGTGATGACCTCCACAACCATGCCATCTGAGTGTGCATATTGTGATGCTTTTAATCCTTCCAGGGTCTATTATTAGCCATCAGAAATCCTACTGCCTGTCAGCTGGTTTATTTTAGTGATGCCTGTGCTGTTTTGAAAAGCTGAGGCTGGATCTGTCCTCAGGCAGCCTGATTTTTATCACTGCCGGATGCCTTTGCTGGTGTCCTGATCGAGGGGTTGCTGTAGGTAGGGTTTGTGTTTTTCAGGGGGGTTGGGGTGCAGTGCAGCTATTTTTAGCCCCTCTACCTTCAGACATGAAACTCTGAGGAGGCAGGAGAGCTGCATTGGGGAGCCTCTGTAATAATAATAGTAACAGCTGCGTCATTTCGGTCTATAGATTTATAATCACGCTGCCCCGGTTTGGCCTTACTGAAGCTGTCTGTAGGATTGATGATTAAGGCAGAACGGCCTAGTCAGCACTTAGCTGAGATAGCAGCAGTCCCATATGTTGGTCCCCACTGACAATGACGAGCTCGTGCATAAATCAGAGGAGCATCGTGGCCCAGTTGCATGAGGTATATATGGATTTTTGCATAAAAATATCACACTGGATTTCTATGAATAAAGGTAGAGTTTTGAAACATTTTAGCTTAATGAGGCATGGCAGTCTGACAGGGATTAACTGTTTAAAAGTCACGCACACAAAACCTCACAGAGGGTAGAATTCAAGCAAACATAGAAGTTAGAGCTAGAGGATCCACCATGAGCATTTTAGACCCAGCATTAGGGTTGTCAGTGGCTAAACCACCAAAAATATTCCTTAACAGTTATGCATGTCGGCCTATAGGTTAGCTCTGTTAACACTGTTAGCAGTGTCAGCAAAGCTAGTGGTGCTAACATAGTTTACAACACTAAAGAGCTTTTATGGGTGAAAATGTGCAGCTTACTCATCAAGGCCACGTGGGGGCAAGTGGAGATTGGCCACTATGTTTCTACAGCTGTTTCTGAAATGTAGTAAAAGTATGAAGTTGAATTAAATGAAGTTATATGAAATTTAAAGTAGCACAAAATGCAAACACTCTTTAAATTGTACTATAAATGTACTTTGTTATGCTCCATCACTGGATGTTGCTTATTCAGAAGTCAGAACCTGTATGTCCCAGTGTTGTGGCTATACAGGAGATTACTATTTTGCGACAGAGCTGATTAGATTGCCTCCAGTAACTGAAATAAACTCAAACAAGGAACCACTATCATGTTCACTTCCTGATGTTTATAACAAAAAAACATTCATGAAAATCAGTTCAGAATTAAGTGAGTTACAGTTGATTTTGTGGTGAAATCTGCATATTGCAATACACTTGTATTTTTTTATTAGTGGATCTTGACCTCCCGAATATGGCACCCGTGCAGACGCATTGCAGCAAGCTTCGAGCAGTGGCCAATGAGGTATCTACATTTCTTTATCTATGGGTCAAGGTTTGTCTACTTGTTAATTTTGCTAATCTTCCCCTTCCCCTTTGGCATTGTCATCTACTTACTATTAGATTTATAAACACTGTTAGCAGTGTCAGCCCAGCTAGTGGTGCTAACATAGTTAACAATGCTGAAGGGTGCTGAAGACTGTTCTGCTATGGGGATCGAATGAGTGCTGCTAGCTAGCTCTCACCTGACCAGGGTGCTGTGCAGGCAACACTTTCATAAAGGTTAAGGGTAGATCGTGATTTTGTTTAAAATAGTAATAATAACAAAACAATACTGTAGTCACTACAAGTTGATGGTGTACTGCAAGATTGCATATTCTGTCAGAAAACAGATGAAGTACAAAGTCATTGAATATTTAACTGATAAAAACATCTTCATCGTACATTATTAAGTAAGATTTATGTCAAAAGAAATCATAATCTGCTAGGAATTACATTTCCTTCAAGCATATTTGCTGTTTCAAAGTAGTTCTTTTTATATATATTTTGTAGGGAACAAAGCTGTGAATAATAACTACACATTTTTATAGACAGCATCCACATTTTGGCAAATTCTATGATATTCTGCATTTTGCAGTTTATTCTATTTTTATTGTCAAATTCCACAATTTTGTCCGTCTTTTCCACCTCTTGCAAATCATAGGCCCCTAACTATAGCGGACAAGCTTACCTTTAACATGCTAGCCAGATGGTAAAATGACAATAAGTTCACAATAAACTCAAATGATGTATGTTTACCATGGATCATCTGCAGACCTATTTTATGGTGCACTCTACACTCCCACAGAGTTTGCCTGTCAGCTCAGCCTTTATTTGTTAATCAAATCATTCTGGTGTGATGGGAATATATCTGGTTTCGGGGTGTTGTAGTCCTCAGACTGTAACACCTGTTGTTTGCACAGCTGTTGAGCTGTGAATTGTGTGTAACCGAATGTCCAAAGATAAGCAGAAGGGACTTTGGTTGCATGATAAAGCTCATTAGTTGCTCTTTGTTTTTTAGAGTTCTTGTCCATTTTTTTAATAGCAAAGCCATTAAAAACACTCATGAAGAATGCAGGCCTTGCTTTATAACACTGAAAATATGGTATGACGATAGTGTGGATAGCACTGGCACTAGTTAATCTTCAAGAAACAAAACAAGCAAAGCTGGAAGGGGAGGGAGTGATAAGTATTCTGCAGACATTGGATGTATTAGCAACATTAGCGTTCAGTTGAAGTTGTGTTTGTGTCCACCTGGATCCAATACTCGCTCTCCTTTTAGTTCAGATTTGTTCTCCACCAACGTCTGAGGAAAAAAAATATGTTTCTGTAGCTGCTAAATGTTGGGCTGGTTTGATAACTGCCTGTGTTTCTCATTAATAGTGCAACTCGCCATAGTTTTGTTTGTCTGGTTGCAGTCTTGATGGAGCTGGACTGTTAATTAGGACCGGTATTAAAACACTGTTGGGTTATTTATAGTGCAGTAGCGGCAGTGAGGAGCAGCAGAGCGTCAGGCATGTTAAAAGTGAAACTAAACTGTTCATTCTACTGGCGCCTAAAATTGCCTTTCACTTACAAAAATCTGCAAAAATCTTCCATCGATCTGATTGCCTGTGAATGCAGCAACAGATCAATTATCCACCTCATGAGTGTCGTTCAGCTGCAAAGGAGAAAAAAGCGAACTCCGCCTGTTGCACTGCATTCATGGACCCGCAAAAAACATTGTATATTAGAGTGACACCACAGAACACCATTACAGTGAGACCTATCTCACTCTTAATGTCTCAACCGTTGCTTAAGGTTATGCTTCAGAACTACTGTAGATTACATGCTGTTTTGGACGTTTAAGAAGAGAAGCTGGAAGTTCTCGTTTGACATCAATTCTCTGCACTCTCTCTTTACTGTATTTTTGGTTAGATTCTCTGATGGTGAAGTGTGAGTGGTTAACACACTCTCACCCTGAGAACCTTCTGAATGTCTGGATCTTAAATTTTAAGAGGAAAAAGACAAACAAAGATCATCAGGTGCTTGGTCAGCGGCCAGTGTCTGATATGCCAAACAGCTTCGGAGAAAAACTTATTTGTAACGTGAAACTGCTTTCTTCAGTGTTTTAACTGGTTTAAAACACCACCTGTTTGTTTTGGGGAGGAAGAGACCTCTGTGAATAATTCCACTCCTGCTAAAGGTGGGCTGGGTAAATGGACCGTTTGCAATGTGCCACATAGAGTAAGAAACAATGATTTTTGCTTTATTCAGTGTTTTTACTGGTTTTAATCACCTGATGGCTAATAACTCGGCTCCTGGTAAAAACCTCCTGAACAATGAACACTGGAGCAATTTGACGATGTCGCTTGCTACAATCTGCAACCTTTACCACTGGACACAACGAAATCTCCCTAAATCTTACAAACTATTCCTTTAAAGCTGTTATCTTTCTCACTAAAGCAATAATATAACTCATAATAGCCTAAGAATAAAGCTTTATAATAAAGCACTAAAAATCTGTACAAATGAAGTCATTCACAAAAACAAAACCCTCACTAAATGCACCTGTTTGTTCATGTATTCCGAATTTTGGCATAACTTGGTTCCAAAGTATTAGTTCTCTCGATCCATCGTTAAAATATTCATTAGTGCAGCTTTAAGAAAAGTCAAGTATTCTACAGGTTAAGAAATCCAAGCCCAGCTGCATGCATGAATATAGTAACACATTTCTGCTGAGTAGACGCAAAATACAAAGAAATGATTCGGAACACAAAACAAATGTGGCATACAGTAGACAGTAACCAAACACGACTCAGCTGCACAGAACACTTAGTTTCCTCTAGCAGCAGCTAGCCGCATGTTTGGCCTAGATTTGGTCTGTCTTTGAATGATAGTCTTACAGTGGACTGGCTGGGTATCTATGGAGACTGCAGAACGCTGGGGACTCAGATACACAGATTTAAAATAAAGAGAGAAAAAGAAACACAACAGGAAAGTGAGAAAGCATTTGCAAAGTAGACCAGAGAGGAAGGGAGGGGATAAAAAAAAAGCTTTTAGAGATGGAGGGGATGAAGGATGAAGCTGCTGACTGATAAGAGAGCGTGCAAATCTGTAGCAGAAGGTTAACTGACAGCTAAATGAATTATAAATACTATCTGTAAGGTCTAATAGAGCAGCAGTTGGTTCACTGAGAGCTGGCACTGGAGACAGCAGAGGTTATCTATAAATCCTGGGAGGTGACTGTGCTGCAGGTCTTCCTCTGGAGGACCCTCACATGCACTGTTTAACCTTTTATTCTTCACACTTCCTGATAGTCTTGAATTTCTATTCTGTTGAATGGATGCATCTAAAAAAGTTGGTTTCCTTTACCAAAACAAGCCAAGATGTGATTTGTTTTAACAATTTATGAGATTCAGTTTGCATTCAAAAACATTACCCCTCCCAGCAGTCTATTTCTGGACAAATCCTCAGGGATCTACAGTACGGAAATTAAAGCTGATACTCTATATAATGTGTTGCATACTGTAACAGTGTTTTTTTTTTGGACATTTTTTGCTTGTTTGGTTTTACATACTAGCAACAGTCATGCAGTCATCTTCAGTTAAGTACTTTTACGGCAAACATTTTTTTCTGTTTTTTTACAATGTAGAAAGAAAAAAACCAAACATAGAGCATGGGGTGTTTGGCATTTGAGATAGATGAATACAAATTAATGAATATTTAAACAAAAGAAAGGCATTTCAGGGTAATGTACATTTTTCACATCTTCCAAATTTCCTCAAAATTAGTTTCCTTGGGCCTCAACTTGCAGAATTATAGTGTATGTGTTGCAGGAGTTGATAATGGGGCAGCAAACTTTCTTTCTATTTTCCTTCTTTCAGACATGTAAGTGGCCCCCTTCTGTCATTCCATGTCCCCTCTCTAAATTCTGAGGCTTTTAGGGGTCTGTGAACGCAGCACTGGTGGAGCTCTCCATGAGTTCTCTTTTTTCTCAGCAGCAAGTTTGTAACTTGCGGGTTGGATAATTGATTTGTTGATCAGTTCAGAGCTGATCAGATCAGATCGACAGATGAAAGGAGCAGCTGCAATTTTTAGACCCAGCCGAATGAACAGTTAAGTTTCAGTTTCAATGCACCCTATGTTTTACTGTTCAGTCTGTGCCCAGAGTACGCTCTGCACTCTGGGAGTGTCATGCAATAAATAACTAAATAGTTTATTTAATCCAACAGTGCTCCTAATAAATGGTCAAGCTCCAAAAATAGAAAATCTGTTTGTAGTGGCAGATGTTAAATAAATAAATGAAAGTGTGGGAAATCCTTCTGTATTTATTATAATGTAATGCACAAGATATAGCTTACTAATAATATACATACTTGCCTAAAATACATTGCATGTAGTCTAAAATGCAAATAAAACGATAATTAAAGCTGCCTTATTTGATGTTTTGGCCACTTGGGTGCATTGAAATAATTGTAAACACAACATTAATATATCATCACTTTATCAAGATGATATGACGACCAGAGCTTCTCAAACATTAAAAGTGGGGCTGTCAGCGTTAATGTGTTAATCGTGATGCGATTAAGGTCCATACATAACGTGTTATTTTTTAAGAGACTGTAACCGGCTTAATTTTAAGCTAGAATAATGATGGTGATATCATGTAAATCTACCTAAGAAATCCAGTGGTACCAACCATATCATGCTAGCTTCCTCAAAGATGGCTAGATAGCGCTCCAAATTTAGGATAAATGGCTATGGTGACTGGCGATGGAAAAACGGCATGGTAATTTCACAGGGTTCCCTTGACCTCTGACCTCAAGATATCTGAATGAAAAGGGATTTTGTGGGTACCCACGAGTCTCCCCTTTACAGACATGCCCACTGATAGTCCTTTGTTGTTTTTTGCTGCCTTTTGATTCCTAATCAAGACTATCTGGTAAGAATTGCTTTAACTAGTCATTATGGACTTAATAACTATTTTATAATGCACAATTATGGAACTGAAAACGCGGCTAAAAATGATAGATATACAAGAGAACAGAGGTCTAACCTTTAGAAAAACACAGCAAGCAAGAATAATACTTTGAGGTTGAGGAAGTGCTCTGACCTAGATAATGGCCACTCCTCTGACTGCTGCCTCATATTTAAATACAGGAGCTTCCCAGTATAAACACGCTGGTCTACTGTCGGCCACCTAGTCTGTTGGGAGGAAAAATGCCCTTCTCAGTGTTCTTTCACAAGCTTTCTTTTGCAAAACATTGATTTGACCGTCCCGCTCCACTTCCAAACTCTCATTATAAACAGCTGTGTGACATAAGCACCGCATAATAATTCTGAAATCACTTTAAAGCTGAGCTGTTTTTAATACTGATGCATCAATTCATCAGCCCAACATTGGTATCGGACAGTATTTGAAGGTGTGAGTCTGCATTGTTAACTTGTCTGATAAGGAGCATGTTGCTCGAAACGTTACCTTGGTGGTAACTGTGTTAAATATTTATCAGAGCATAATCTAGTGTATAGACTTTTTTTTCCTTCTCTTGTGTTATCGCTTGTCCAGCACCGAGATGTTTTTTTTTGTCTGGATGTGTGTGTTTTTTATGCATTTTTATATTGGCTGATATTTGTTTGTTGACTGTTACCCTGGCAAATAGGATGGTATTCAAAGATGGCAGTGACAAGTGTTTTTCTGTAGTGTTACATCAGTTTTGTGCAGCAGGGCTAAGGCGTCCTGACATACCAGGGACAAAAGAAAATGTTTTTGGGACAAACAGATCTTCTCTTGGATGCCGTAGGAAAGAATGAAGGCAATAAACTCTTGACGCGTCAGGGGAGCCACCCTATTTATTCTCTATTTTGAATAACAAATCTACATTGAAGTTGGCAGGAGCAAGTAAACGTTATTTGTTATGAGGTAGTGGCCTGAGCAAACTGATGGAGGTTGCACCAACTTACATTAGGATGCATTCAAGCTGTCCTCAGTAAAAAATGATTCTTGGGTGAAGGTAAATTATAACATTCACAAGATTTGTTCAAATGTAACCCTGTATAATGTAGCTTTTGGCGAGAAAGGTGAAAAAATACAGCTGTTTAAAGGAGAGATTTGTTGATGTTTTCACAGCATATAAATAAATATTAGAGAGGGATGTAGGATATATTAAATATATATAAAAAAGACTTTTGAAGCAATTATTATTGGAAAAAAAGTTTGTAATGTTTCATAAATTTGTTTTATTTAATTTTTGGTTATTTAAAGGTAGTGTAATGAAGGACTGAATGACTTTAAAAATTGTTCTGTTTTTTTTTTTTTTATAAAGTAGATTTCTTTGTTTTCCTGGCACAATAGGGGGAATAAACAACAAAATCAAAATAATTAACCAAAACAAAAGAAACATCCATATCTTTATGGGCCAGAAATCTTATCTTATCAAACTCTTATTTAAACATCGGTATAGTTAAGTCAGTTATATAGGTATAGGCCCAGAATTTCACAGTTGGTGTATCCCTAATTTTTAAGTCTTTTAAACCAAGTCCATGTCAAGTGTCAAGTCTTTGAAAAGGCTTTAACAGCCCATTGCACTTACTGAATCAATGCGATCTATTTGTCAAATGAAAACACTCAAAACGAAAGGTGCAACTAGGAAAAATTAGTTGCACCTTTGGACAAAAAATAAATAAATTAAATAAAGCCAAAGCCCTGAAAGTAAAATTGTGAATAAATGAATGCACACACAGGCATATTTTACTGTGTTAAATTTATCTAGCAAGCTTCAACTTCAGTTTCAATAATCTGACGATTTATGTTGCAAGTTGAAAAGAGTCTAGGGATTTTGTCCTGGCTGTGTTTCCAATACAAGACGAGATAATCAGTGCAGTGAAGAATAAAAAACACATGAATATGGGGCGGCCTCTAGCTCACCCGCTAGAGTGTGCGCCCCATATGCTGAGGCCTTTGCAGCAGCTCGAGTTCAGTTCCAGCCTGTGGCCCTTTGCTGCATGTCCCCTCTCTCTCCCACATTTCCTGTCATTCTATAGCTGTCCTATCAATACAGGGAAAAATACCCCAAAAATCTTCAAAAAATAAAAAACGAAAAAAAAAAAAAACCCACATGAATAATAATCCAAAATATTTAACCAAAAAATGGAATTAAGCTCTTTTGATAACTTGAAGCAGAAAGCACACAAATAATTTGCTTGTGTTTGATTTATTGTTGGAGAAGAGCGCTCTTATAGTCTTTTGGCAGCGGTTGCTTTTAAGGGACAGATAAAGCTGCATATCTTACAGATGTGATTTGGCTTAAGTCCTGAAATAATGCCATTACACATGCACACACACATTAACACATACACAGGCAACTACAAGGCTAAATGATGACATGCTCTGCAGTATCTTTAGGTAGCAGATGGTTTAATGGCCTTGGGTGGAAGAGACTGCGCACACACGGATGGCATTTTTGGTGGATCTGTCCATCACTTTGTTTCATAACTATTGGGTAGATCGCTATGAGCATTCATTCACGTTTACGATGATTTTTTGCTTTGGTGATCACTTGACCTTTCATTAAGTGTCGCTAACAGGTCAACGTTTTAGTTTTCCTAACTTCTATTTGTGACCTAATGACTGCAAAACTAATGACATCTCCAGCAGCCTCTGCCATACTTTGCGTTTAGTGCTCAGGAGCTCCGGTGGCCTTTCTAGCTGATTGGCCAAGGTTGCCTTAACTGTAGACCACCAACCTGTGATTCATCAAAAAAAAATAATGCAATAAATTGCATGAACACTCAATGAAGGGAGTTAAAAAATAATATAGAGAAATTTAAAAAAAACTGAAAAAGCCCTGGCAGAACTCTCCATCTGTTTAGCTCCATTACACAGTACAACATATTTTCATGAGAGTGTAGTGAGGAATTAGATTGGATTTAAAATAGCTGCTCCAGCTGGATTAGATGTGCCTTTGATTTAATGCGGAGGGCTTTTTCTGTTATAACACGTCCGGCTCAGATAAATTCTGCTCAAAATCACCAAGTAGGCTATCCACACATCAAAAAGCACTATTGATTATAGCCCGTTTTGATAGAGCACTGCTGGCACAAAGTCCTTCTGTACCCTTGGCTGCCAGTTTTTTTTTGTCAGTAGGCTTTAGCTCTGGCAGACAGGCAGCAGCAGCAGCAGCAGCAGCAGCAGCAGCAGTGGTTGGTGCTGGAAAAAGAAGCTCAGACAGCCTATGAATTATTGAGAGCTCCTTCTTCCTCCTGGGAAATGCACCAGAGACAGAATGAGACTCATAGATTAAATCTACAGATGAGATGGAGAGAAAAAGAAACGATGGATGAGTGGTAAAGGGGAGAGGGCTTCACACAGCAACAGCTTGTGTTGGGTTAAATAAATACGGCATCGGTTCACCTGCCAAACAGAAGAAAACAACATAGAGTACGCTGCAGGAAAATGAAGAGGGATGCCTCCTTCAAAATGAGACATACAGTGTGAAGGTAATTTAAAATACCTTAATTTAAAAACAGATCTCAAAAAGAAAGAGGAGCCTAACAGAAACGCCTGTATGGCCGATGTTATTAGATTTACATTAGGTATACTCAACTGGTTTTGCTTGGGGGCCACTTTTGCAAACTGACAGGAGGCCTGGGGGCCAGTCACAACAGCCCTGTGCATGTTTTTATGATTGTAGGACATTTTAAGAATTTTAGGATTTTCTAGGATTTGAGGACATTTCTAAGATTTTAGGACATTTCGAGGATTTTGGGACATTGTCGAATTTTAGGAAATTAATAGGATTTTCTGAAGTTTGTAAGATTGTATGACATTTCTAGGATTTTAGGACATTTCTAGGACTTAAGGATGTTTTAAGACATTTTAGGATTTTAGGAAGTTTCTAGGATTTTAGGACATTCTTAAGAATTGGGGACATTTCTAAGATTTTAGGACGTTTCGAGGATTTTGGGACATTCCTAGGATTCAAGGACATTTCTAAGATTTTAGGACGTTTCGAGGATTTTAGGAAATTAATAGGATTTTACGAAGTTTGTAAGATTTTAGGACATTTCTAGGATTTTAGGACAATTCTAGGATTTTAGAAGAGAAGATGTTTCTAGAATTTAGGATGTTTCTAGGGTTTTATGACATTTCTAGGGTTTTGGGATGTTTCTAGGATTTTAGGACATTTCTAGAATTTTCGAACATTTCTTGGATTTTAGGACATTTTGAGAGTTTTCGAATATTTCTCGGATTTTAGGACTGCAAGACATTTCTAGGACATTAGGACAGTAGGGGCTTAGCTATGTTCTCCATCTGGGGGTTTGGGAAATCCTTCAGTGGCCCTTTTTCTGATAAACAAGCCCTATCTCCTGCTTTATGCACTCTGGCACCTCATGTATACTAAAAGTACAAAACAATATCCACTGTGAATCAATGTATTTCTATTGTGGATTAGAAAATGGTTGGGGGACCACCTGCCACCTTTCTGGGGGCTAGATTTGGCCCACGGGCCATGAATTCAGTATCACTGCTTTAGGTTATCACATATACTGTATATTAATATTGGTGAATAGACTACATAGCCTCTTAAATAAGACATTGTAGTACAGACATGCTAAAGACATGTTGGCCTTGAGTATATCTTCCTGTCTGTATTTATGCTGTCAACTAAATACTGTCTCAATTCACCAACAACTACATTTTACATAATTACACTGAACACATCATGAGAACATGATTATTTTGTTTTCTTGTTACCTTCTCCTAATTTCTTGCAATATGCGGGCCATTTCTTGCCAAACTGCTCATTGCCTTTGTTTCCACGTTTCAAAAGAAATCAAACCAAATTGCTTAGATTTCAAAGGTTTAAATGCTTGTGAAAAGCGTAATGCACCGTATGAAAACTGATGTTGATGCAGGTTTCAAAGGGTTGAAAGAGAAGAGAGATTTATTTGTTTCTCCATATGTGTTTGCTGAAGCTGAGGAGAAACTGTTTGCAAATGTAAATGTAACCCTGACAGTGAGAGCAGGAGAGCAGACTGAGAAAAATGGAAACAAACATTTCTCTTGAATCAGACACACAGTGGAGATGATCTGTAAACAGACAAACAAAAACCACTGGCTGATACTGCACATACGTAGAATTTGTATTTTTTCAAATCAGTACTCCAATCAGTTTTTTGTCATCTGTTCATAATTAAATCTCGGTCTCCATGTTGCAGAATGAGAAACTTGTCATAAGATGATCGATCCTCACAGAAGTTAAATATGTAGACAGGTCTGTATGAACATTTATCAGAGGGAAGCATAACAGTAAGAAAAACCTGTTTTAATGTCTTTATGGGCAACTGACTGGACAGAACTAAAGAAATTATGAACTTTCACATATTTAACGTCACTGATCATCATTAGGAGATGGGGCTGCCCACAGTAACCGCTGAACACGGGTGTAAGCAGCCGCCGTCTACCCCCTCTCTCTCCTTCTGCTCTGTGTGAAGAATGAGAGTGTGACATGAGGAGAGGACACGCTGCATGCGGTTTGAATTCAGGTGTAGAGTGTTTCCAGCTGGGTTATGTTGAAAGAATAAACTGATATCTGATGTTTGATTTCTTCCAACTCCCAACAAGCAGAAAAATATGTAAATATGCAGATCACAACAAAGCCGTACTTAGGGACTGTTCTGTGGCTGTGACTCTATAGTTCCACCATAACTCAAACGGAATATTATTTTCGGCATTATTTTTGTACAATACAAGTTGACAGAAGAAAATAAGAGGGAAAAATGATGATTTTGATCTTGAAAATTACTTTCTTAAAAAAAAAAAGCGATTTTCTTTTTGTCTGAAATGTTTTTTTTTTTTTTTTAATGAAATGGCACAAATTCAGATGTTGATTAAAAAAAAAAAAATCAGAAAAAGCTAGGATTACATGTTTTTTTGTGTATGAAAACTGAAGATCTGTTCTTTATCTGGTGTATTCATTGTTTATATATTCAAAACACAAAATATTCTGGAGGTCTTGAAAGATTAGTAAATATGACCAAAAATGCTGGCGCTGGCTGGCAACTTAATTAAAATACTCTGGCAGGGAAATAGCAGCATTATTGAATTATATATCGTGATAAATATCGATATTGATCAATATGGGGGAAATGATTGTGATAATACTTTTTGCCATATTGCCCATCCGTAGTATAGTTTGTCTATGAACAGTGCCAACATGACAAAATGAACCGCGGTGGCACATGGGGAGAGGAGCAGACCACTTTAGTGAGAGTCAGTTGAAAAAAACGAGAGACAGACAAACCAATAAATGTTAATATGGAGACGTAGCTCACATAGGTGATGATGACAGGCCAGAGCATGTTGTCTGTTGTTCCTGAAGTTCACTTGCATAATTGCAATGTGCAACCAAAACTAACAAAATCAAATGTATACAATGAAACAAAAATGCGGATCTTTGATCCAAGCGTCAATTATGAGGTGTAAAAAGGCCCTGAGACAGACGGAAAGTGAGAAGTCTTTGTAGTCTGTTGTGTGTACCTGTTTTGAAGATCCTTGGTTAGTTTGTCATGACTTAAATTACATCATCCCCATTTATCACACACACACACACGCGCGCACACACACACACACACACACACACACACACACACACACACACACACACACACACACACACACACACACACACACACACACACACAAAACAATAGCCCAGACTGACAAAACAATAACACCAAAGACTGGAGACGTTATGTTTGCCTTAGATTTTCCAATAGTAATATCCTGTGTTTTTGTGTGTGTGTGTCTGTGTGGGTGCATGTGTGTGTGCATGTGTGTACGTGCCTACATTGGTGTTATAGAGGAGAGATAGTGAAAGGAAGGCAATATTGGCCAAAGGGGCAAAGAGAAATAGGGAGAAAAGAAAAGAGAGAGAGAGAGAGAAATGAATAAAAATAAGTGGTGGGACCCCTTTGGTTTGGCCCCAATGACAGGGCCAAGGATTCAATGAGGTGGGTCTAGGGCAGGGCAAGTCAGGACAGCTTGGTCAGTGCAGAGTTTCAAACATTTGTTATCTTTTTGATGTCTTTTTTTCCCCTTTACCTGGTTACTCTTGATTTTTCGGTCTGCTTCCTCCTCTTCCTATATATCTGATCCTAACTGCTTTCGGTCGTCATCAGAACCATAGGAGGTGGCTGACCTGTGCAGATCAGATCCCTTTTGGAGCAGATCCCACCCCTAGCTGGGTGTGGGGGTAGCTTTGTGTTATGAGAGGGATTTCACGGGGAGTTTTTTTTTCTTCTTCTTAAAAATTAACCTATTAGTTACCAGTTAGTGGGTGTTCGGCTATCAAAAGCAAAATTAACTGACATTGATGTCCCTTCTCGGATGTGTAATTTGACAAAAGGAAGTCCCTCTCCTTTAGTTTTATTCAAATCTGTGTAGAACTGTCAGCCTACTAATATGTTGTGGATGTCACTGAGGACATTAACAAGAGCAGTCTCAGTGCTGTGATGTTGTCCAAAACCAGACATCAAAGCAGTTCTTAAGTGCCAAAGTGTTCAGCTGTTTCAAACCAGCTTTTTTTGATGATTTTACATAAAAAAAAATATAAAAAGGATTGACATGGGCCTAAAATTGTTCATCAGTGACGTGTCAAGATAGTACTTTTGTAAGTGACTTGACTGCAGTTTTCAGACCATCTCGTAAGACACCTGAGTGACGAGACAATTTTTAGAGGATCTGAGGACAGAAAGGCTTCGTCCATGTCCTGGTTTATTGTGAGGACACCAGCTTCTGTACTGACACAACCCATCTCCCCGTGGTCTGTACCTGTCTGCTGAGTGCTCAGTCTCTGGCATTGTGTGTGTGTGTGTGTGTGTGTGTGTGTGTGTGTGGTCATGTCACCCTGGGGAGATGACTTTGTCCTCACGCAGCGGAAGTCTTAGACTGCGAAAGTGTGAGACAGCGTAGTTACACAGTGGGAACGCAGATGCCACTGCTGAAGTTTAAAAAAAAAATCCATCCTTCAGTCTAATTTGTGTGTGTGCATCACACATTTAAGGACTCTTGTTAGCCCTTAAATCTGTGTTTAATCACTCAAACCTGCATTTAATGCCTCAATGCATTTTATACATGCCTGATTCTGAGAGATGGTGTTTTTGGCTCGACCTTCTTCTATAACACAGTCACACACACCCTAACACACATATGCAACAGACACCCTTTATATACATACACTGCAGAAAACTTTAATGCGGGTACTTGAGAGCTCAGTTACTTACTGAATCAGCAGCAGCTCTTCCTATATCTGCTCATACTCAACATACACTACAGAATTTTAAGTAGTGACGTTATTCTTTCACTTCATGCATTCATCGCATTGCAGATTGTGGTGTGGTTTTTTTTTCAGGTAGTTTATCAAGTCAGTCGTGTTGCTTTGCAGTGCACACTCAAGTCTCTTGCACTCTTTGCATATGATCTGTTCTTTCCCATATCCTTCCAAACAATGGAAGATGATAGTTGATGAAGGGAGGATATTTGTTTTGCATAATTTTTCACAGGCTATTGCTGCACGGTGCACATTGAGCTACATGATATGACTCGTTAACCCTTTAAAACCTGGATCAATATCAGTTTTCTTACACAGCATCTAAAACCTCTGCCACCTGCACAAATTGGTTTGATTTCTTTTGAAAACATGGAAAAAAAGGCAATGCGCAACTTGGCAAGAAATGTTGCATAACTTGCAAAAGAAAATTTGTAAAAGATGACAATAAAAATAAGTTGAACAAGAAGACAGATTATTACTAGAAAATTAACCAAAAATATGTACTGAGCATACATCTGGGTAAGTAGGACTTGGATTGTTCTACAGTTCCCAAACACTTGCAATTTTTACTAAAACCTTACAATTCAAAATATGTCATTGCTAACAGTCTCAGGCGCAGACAAGTAGCACAACTGGGCATGCTTAGGGCATGCTGTTCATATGCAGAGGTGTTCTATATTGTAATGTTTTAGCGAAAATGCATGTGTTTGGCAAGTACTGAGCATATAACTGGATTAATGAGACTTTGATTATCCTGCAGGAGTTGTCTGAATTTTTGTAAAATTATGTTATGACATATTTAGACTGTTGAAATGATCATGTTGCATGAGTCCTGCTCCTGAAAAATCTAAATTGCTAGAGTTTATACCTTACAAGAGTTACTCTTTCAGATATAAAATAGTTGGATGGTGCAAAGGTCTTTGTTTGCATTTTTAAGGTCCTCCATGAGTCCTGTGCAAGAGATGAATTACTGTACAATATGTAGCCAAGAGTGTCCAATAAACATGAGTAAAAACTATCCTCCAACAGGCTTTATCTACAGATCCTCCTTCTATAGACAAACCTGCAGTCAGATGATCTATTATTCATTATGTGGAGTTAGTTTTGGCACTGCTCTATATTTGTCCCCCTTCAGTGGTCTCTGAACCCCCAGCCTCATGCGGCTCTCTGCAGAGTCATGATCAGCCCTCTTAATAATTGAACTACAAATGAGTGGTGAGCAACTGCTTAATAATACATCGACAGCAGGGTTAGAGATCCTTTGTGTTAAAGAGGTGACTGAATGTGTGGCTGAATGGACCACTAAAAACAGCCAGGATGTGTCCCTGTACAGTGGACATGTGTTTACCTGTGTGAAGAGAGATACAACCATTTCATACTGATATAGGCTCGACCCTTGTCCTGATATAAAATTATGAAACTATAAAGATAATACTAAATGTAACACTGCATCCATCACTTTTTAGCAGTGTTAATTATGTTAGCAGCACTAGCAATGCTAACACGACCAAAAATGATAACAGTGATAACATGGTCAACAATGCCAGGGGTTTTATGTCTCAAAATTGTTCTGGGGCATCCGCAAGATGAGCACAATGTTTCCATAGCAACACAGTTTGGTTAGGGCAGCCTTATAATTGGTAATCGTCAAATGACTTGCTTTGCTAGCTAGCTAGCTCCTCCCAGACCTGAGTGGTGTGCAGTGCAGTTAACTGAAGTGTAGCAAAATTAATGCTTTACCTGATTTATTTAAAAAATGTGTGGGTTATTTCTCTTTTAATTGCTTATTGCCTTAAGCAATTAAAAGAGAAATAACCCACACATTTGCTAAAAAAAACAACTCTTACATAAAAGAAACACTCTGAAAATTTGTTTTTGAAAAACCAACACAACAAAATAAACAAAAAAGATAACGAGAATTAAAAAAATGCTTAAAGAATTTAAATAATTCTGTACCATAAATTTGAAATGTGTAATTATTATATTTATAAATATAGCTTTTCTCTAGCTTTTTTTCTCTGGACATTTTTCAATAGCCTTTGTAAAATAAATTAGCTATTTTTTTGCAATTTGTGGAATGTTTCTATTTCCATTGTTTGTTTGTTGTCCAATTTGAGGTTCAAGTACTTGTGAAAGGTGTCTAAAAGCAGCATGAGAAGAAAGGTGATGCTGCTCCAGGTTTCAAAGGGTTAACCTATAGACCCACACACGGAACCAGTCAAAAATATTCTCAGTGTTTAACCGATTAACATCCCTTCTCCATAGAAAAACATTATCCTTATTGTTTTTCCCAGCTCTGTAGTTACATAGGGAAGAATGTGGCAGTTAAATGTAAGCTGATGTGATAGTACAGGTTAACTTAGTCATCTGTGACTTGTATTGTTATCTTTTCTGAAAGAGAACCACAGTGGAAATAAGTCATCATAATCATATAACTTTATTGTGTTATCCTCAGCATTCTCAAAAAATATGTGCATTTGTTGATCTTTTGACTCAAATAATAGAAAATATGTGAAAACAGTTTGAAGTGTTGTTAGTTTGGACTTTTGCAGGTTATACGGTGCCGCCAAGATGGTGAAAACTTTCTTTCCTCTCAGGGTCTTTATCAGATTGACATTTGTCCTTATTTTCCTCTCCATTCTCCCAGTAAAACGATCATGTGTTCAGCGTTTTCCAATTGTCAAGAAGTAATCTATAATAAAGAGCTGTGAAAGGCCATGTGCGCAGTCATGACTGACTCTGGCAGTGGTCTGCAGGAGGTGGAGGGGGTTAGGGGTCAGCCAACTCTCTGCAATGTACTTAAACATGACTACAACTTCCTCTGAGGGGTTTTTGTGTTAATCGATATCTACAAGTGGAACCTTTTTTTCTTTCTTTGTGTGTGTGTGTGTGTGTGTGTGTGCTGTCCTCCCTCCTGCCTACTCTGACTCTGCTAGTCTCAAACATTGGCTTCATTGTGGTTCTAAATGTTTTGAATGGCGTCACTGGTGTGCAATGACAGTCAGCAGAGGCCTTTGTGTGTGTGTGTGTGTGTGTGTGTGTCTATGTGTGCGTGCATGCGTGCGTGCGTGTGTGTATATTGTGTGTATTTGTGCCAGGGTGTGCCGTGTTTGCATGTTTGCATCTTAGTGCAAAGTGTGCGTGTTTTTATGTGTGATTGGTAATAAACAGTCCGAGTTTGTATGTGAGTATGTTTTGTCACGAGCGGTTGTATGCAAAGTTACCAGCAGGGGAAAGGCTGCAGTATGTTAGTAAGTTAAAGCAAAACTAAAAAAAAAACGTCCAGATAATAGACCCGATAATGTTGGCGCTTTAGACATACGATGTTCTTTAATAATTTAGCCCGTTAGTGGGGCCTGTTTAATACCAGGTCTCAGTGCCTATTCCTAGCACCAAATGAAATCCCTCTTTGCAAATGTCCTTCTCTTTGCCACAGTGCTGTATTATAGCTCTGATGACTCAAAGTGTGTGTAGGCACAGTGTGAAACATGCATGAGCAAATTTTTATGGCATGTTCTCTTTTAGAAACACCAATTTCTGTGTGGATGTATTATTTGTATGTTAGCTCTCCTTTGTTACACAGACTGTTCGTCTCAAAGGGTGCATTCATATTAAAGGGTAAAACTAGGATATTACAATGAAGTTATTACCTTCATAGTTTTTTCCATCCTTTCTATTAGTTATAACAACATATTATTTACCAAAGTATTTTTTTGAGATATGGGAATGCAATGACATCACTACAGCAGGCCAAAAAACACAAGCAGTCAGACGATCAGACATCAACAACACAAAAGCAGTTTGTTTAATCCTTTGACATCTGAGCATATTTGTTTTTATTTCTTTCAAAAACATGGGGAGAAGACAATGAGTAGCTTACCAAAACATGGCCCAAAAATTAGCGCAAAGTTAGTAAAAGAATTTTACAAGAAAATTACCAAAAAGATAACGTAAAAAAGAAAATGTACCCAAAAAGTGCTGAAAAGTTTTTTTTAAGTGTGTAATTTATTTTTTGTAACATAATTTTAAATATAAAATCATAGTATGTATAAATATAGTTTTTTTTCTGCATTTTCCCCTATTTTTTAAAAATATTTTTCTAACCCCACTCCCTTTTTTTCAAAGTTTGAGTTTGTGTTGATTGTTGTGTGTTGTATTTGTGTTGTAATGTGTGTTAGTCAAATTGTGAGTGTGAAATACTGTAAATGAAAATAAGGGAGACCCCAGGAAGAGTAGCTGCTGTTTAAAGCAGAAGATCTTAATAAACAAACAAACAAACAAACAGAGCTGAAGTGGCTGATGAGGTAATGGTGAGATGGTGCCTGCAGAAAATTTGACCTCTAACATGTAAATTTGTAAGTGGAGGGAAACTGCATGATTAGACGCTCTCACAGAGCACTCCGTTGGTTTATTATTCAAATCAGACATTTGCTTTTGTTCTTCCAAGACATGAAAATCAATACAACTTCAGCAAGAGAAGGTCTTCGTAAGTGTTTTCTGGAGAGAGTGTGTTCAGTGGTGTGAGACTGTAGAGTCCTACTTTTAAAGACGTGTTTGCATATACATGTCTGCGGCTTTTATTCCTGGAGGGCATGTATGTGTAGTCATGTGTAGCAGGAGCCCAATAATATGAGTGAATTTGATAATGTGAGATGGGAGTTTTTGTTTTGTTTTGTGCTTGTATGTGTGTGTCAGTAGTCCCTTGTGTCTGTCTAAAAGGCCTTTTTGTCTGTCATGACCTTCACAGACTGAAACACACAGACGCGCTGTTTTTGTGTGTGTGTGTGTGTGTGTGTGTGTGTGTGTGTGTGTGTGTGTGTGTGTGTGTGTTTGGATGTTCAAGACAAATCCACAAAGGCGTCATGGTTCCCAGGCTCAGTGTGGACAACGCAATAAGATACCACTATGTTGGCTCACACACACACACACACACACACACACACACACACACACACACACACACATAGAAACATTGTAATCATGACTCCTGACAGTAGATTTCTGCCCTCTTGTGGCCTCACCATTATACTCATGTTGAATCCAGCAATATGTCAAATCCAGGCTTCCAGGAACGTTGCTCAGCTTTGTTTCCAATTTTTCCCAGTACCACCTCGACGTATTGCTGCAAAAACACTCCCCTGCGCCTCAAAAAGCATTTCTGTTGACAGGTCAATTATGACTCTTTCTATTTTGAATTTCTGATTTAGAGAGAGAGCCGCCCCTCTCTCCCTCAAACTCAAATCAATCGGTTCTATACCGATTCTGATGATGTGGGCAGTTTTTGCTAGATCATTAGAATCGTCACTTCGTTTGTGACTTTGAACTGCAATAGAGACTCAGCGCACTAGCTATCTTTAAAATATCAAAAGATCTCCTCTCCTCTCCAGCAGCCTAAATGTGATTTATGAATGGCCAGTTTTGGCAGTCTGCTGTGTGTCCAGTTGAGAGGCTGGCTAATTGAATTCTCAGCCACTGACAGTATTTTTCCTTTACTGGGACAAAACAAAAGAAAAGAAGCACAGGCTGAGAATGGAAGAAGAATCCATTTATATGTTTGACTTAACTAGGTACTTTAAGGTATTGAGGTCTTAATTTGCCTTTTTATGCACACAAAAGAATCAATGGCACACATTTGCAAACACTGCAAGATGTGCGCTGCATATCCCTTCTTCAAGATGACACTGTGAAAAGGTTTTGGCATCCCTGAGCAGATAGGCTAATGCATATTTAGCAGACTGGACATCCTTCACACTGCCTCCTGATGTAATGAATCGATATGTGGCAGTAGGCAAACTCAATCTATTTCACAATGTGATCCACGAGCAGGGAGATGGGACCTGACAGAGAGAGTTTCATGGTAAAGAACCATGACTGATGCCAACCTTGCAGCAGGATCACTGTGCTGAAACTAGCTAGGATTGATTGGAAATGCAACGCAAATAATCTTGTCAATTTTATCTTTTTCCTCCTTCAGTGGGTGCTGGCCTTTGAGATCTTCATCCCGTTGGTCCTCTTCTTCATCCTTCTGGGTTTGAGACAGAAGAAACCAGCGATTCCTGTCAAGGAAGGTAGGTAGACAAAGTAGGAAAGTAGAAAGTTGTGGTGACGCAAGATATTGTGCCCCTGGCAGTAATTTGCAACTGGCTGAGTAAATATCCCCACCAACAGTGCACTATTGATTATTATGATGGAAAAAGCTTGGAGAGTAAAGCACAGGTCAGTGGTGGAAGGTAACCAAATAGCCTGTATGCACTCAGGCACTGCCCAAATTTGAGGTACTTGTACTTGTAAATTTTAATTCGTTGTATTTTATGCAGCTTTATACTTCCACTCCACTACAGCTCAGAGGCAAAGGTTGTACTTTTACTCCACTATATTTGTCTGAAAGCTAAAGCAGTCCAGAGGGCAAAGAGGCAATATAGGGACAGAGTGGAGTCCCAGTTCCAGTGTTTAGATGCATAAGGCAAATGGTAGGGACAAAGGACCACAATGGGCTTTGAAGGGAAGGACCTCCTACTTGTTTTATTAACATGCTCGAAATAAACATATCAATCAGTCAGTCAATCAATCAATGTTGCTGCTGTTTACATTTTTCTCCTTTTTATAACCAGGTAAAAGACTCACTGAGATTAAAATTCTCTTTTCCAAGAGCGACCTGGCCAAGAGGGCAGCTTAAACATTGTATCAACAATAAATATAAGCAGACAAATACAATTATCACACATTACAAAAAGCGAGTACAACCTCCAGTTAAAATGCAACACAGAACAGTCACATGCATACATTAATATACACAATTTTCAATTCCAGTGAGAGTTAGAGTAGCAATCACATTGACCAAGAGTGATGTCTTCTTAATCTTTTGAAAGTGACTTAAATTCCCCCATAGTGATCAGCTCAGAGCAGCGGCAAACCTGTTGTTGTTTTTTTGGCACACATATTATCTGTAGAGCATTTACACAGCCTGCCTGAGCAGCACTAGTCAGGTGCGCATCAGCTGCGTCAGCTACAGCACATCTAGAGAAACGGCGGCTTGCCATTTTTGTTTACTCATGCCGCGTGCATTTGGCAGCAGAAATAAACAGCGAAAATGGTGTTTTGATGATTAGATTTACTCTATACCACCTTTTACTGCAGTTTTAAAGTCCCTCTGTCACAGAGATGAGGAAACACAAAGATGTCTATTTTACTCCAACTTCCCTGTTTCCGTTTCAAAATAAAAGCCCTCTGACACAGTCTCCATGGACAGAATCCCATCAGCTGCTGACACAGGGCATTTTATTTTGAAATATTTGCAGGACTGTGTTGTTGTCAATGCAGGAACTTGCATGACTTCATAAATGAGTGGAATTTGTGCTTATAAATTTTGATATACAATACTCAGCAGCAGGCAGCGACGCAGCAGCAACGTTGCAACAATGCTGCACATGTGAACACCACAAGCATGAAACACCCTGCAGCTCGGCGAGGCTGCCGTCACACGCTGCTGATGCATGCTGTGTGAAACAGGCCTGAAAATGGGCTTCAGTTTCAGCTTGGAAACAAGGTTTTCAATGTGTGGTTTGAATGGCAAGTTTTGGTCAGTAATAATACCAAGATGCTTGTTGTGACCATTTCAATTTCAACCCCTTAAGCAGTTAAGATCTTAGGAAGATTAGCTATTAACTTTTTTCCATTTGAAAAGAGCATGACAGTGGATGATGGAGGACTGCAATGATATACTGGTGTTGGATGAGGTCTTCTGTCCTTCCCTTCATGTTAATCTGCATTATGTTGTTGTTGAAGTATAGGAAGCGAACACTAATGCTGACTCAAGTTTCCCCAGATCTGCCTGCAGTCATAAAGATATTATGTAGTCCTGTGGAGTATGGTCATGCATTTTAAACAGGCAAACGCATATTTTTGCTGCTGCTACAAATATGCGATTTGCCTCTCACCATGTGCTGTAGCTTTTGTGTCCTTTGTTCACCTTTTCATACTGTGCTGCACTGTCTTAAGTTGATTTGTGTTTCTCATGTTTTAGTTTGTGTTCAGTGCACTTACTGTTGCCTGTAGCCATTGTAGCACCCAATTTATTTTGATGCTTTTTGTCTTTCTTGTTTCACTTCACCATTGTCTTGTTTCTGCTGTTCTTTCTTTGTTTCTTCGGCTGTGTTTCTTTTCTTTCCCGTGCGTGATGCATGTTCTCAACGTGTTGGATGCACCAGTGTGTAAGTTATCATCACTTAATTCTATCCTCACACCTGATCCTGGCTGACACGATCCATTAATGACGACACTTTGATCTCTTGTAACCAGGGTGTGTTAATCCTGTGTTGTGGTTATGTGTTCCTCTATCTGTGTGCATACACTGTATTTTCACCTAACCTTGATCCATACCATGTGTCATGGAAGACCATCTCTGAGAACTGACATGTTTCAGTCACTCAGCAGCTCATAACATTTTGTTCTTTGAAATATGGAAGGTGTTTTCCCCTAAAGTCAAGTATTAGTACTTTTGATACCTTGTGAATGATCAAACTGATATCCCCCAAAACAGATGGTATAGCTGTGTCCAGATGCAGTCAAGGCTGTTTATAAGGGACAGTGCTTGTTTTTATGCCTCTGCACCTAAGGTTGTCAGCCCATCTGTATGTTTGCAAGTCTGTTTCCTAAAATTTCGCACAGACGTCTTTTTTGGACTCAACACCTGATTGGACCTGATTAGAATTTTTTTGTCAAAGTTCAAGATCTCTGTGACCTCATTTGTCTCATTCTTGTAAATGCAATTTCTCAAAAATGCATTTCTTCAAATGAATTTCCTCCAATTTGGCACAATTGTTCGTTGGATTTGACGATAAACTAATAAGATTTTGGTGGCCAAAGGTCAATGTCAGTGTGACCAGATTTTGTTTTTAGCCTTGTTGTAGCCTGTAGCTCCTAGTGTTGGAACCGCGTTCACATATGCACGCGAGATCAACGAGAGCTTGCGGTATCTGCATGCCAGTGTTTTCATGCTACCAGGAAGCCTCCTCCACACACAGAGACAGACTTTTTGAGTTAGCAGCAAGCAGCTGGTCCCCTTGTTGAATTTAAAACTACTGTGTGTGGAGGACGCATCCGAGTAGCATGTAAACACTGGCATGCAGATACTGGGAGTTCTCGTTGGTCTTAAGCGAGTGCACATACGTGAACGCTACATTAGGAGCTCGGGGCTACAACAAGGCTAAAAACATGGTGCTAGTGACATTTTTCAAAATAATTTGGCACATCAGGGTTACCAATGGATTACTTCAGACAACCCGTATGGAGACATTTTGTGGTTCTATTATGTTTTTTTTTATGTTGGAATCCTGTTCATTTGCTTCAGTGTTTTTTGCACTATAAAAATCTCATCTGAGTTTCCATCAGCATGAAGGTGAGTACATAATGACTGAATTCTCATTTTTTGGGGGGGGGACCATCCCCTCAAGCACACCCTGTAGAGTACATCACTTCCACATTCCACTGCACAGACTGAAATATGAGAAATCTTTGAATCCTGAATAATGTACAATGATGGTGCCTCATTCACTATGATGAAAGTTGCTGACTTTGTGCAAGCACGTTAAAGGTTTTGAAGGCTTCATATTAGGGTTACCACATTTTTTGGCCCATATGCATGCATTTTATGAGCCACTGAATGACTGAATGGTCCTGTTTTCAGCTGTATTTGCAGTATGTGTATGCATAGATGAAAATGATTAAATATCTACCTCTCCCTTTGAGTGTATTCCTCTGAGCCCTGACACACCAGTCTTTAGTGATTCTTTTCAGCTTTTTAACAAAACTTCTACCAGACCCTCACTGTTTGTTTCTCTGCAGTGTCCTAACTGCTGAATTATACAAGACATCTCTGTGCTTGTTGTGACTCTAAATGTGCAGTCAGTCCCTACCTGTGTGTGCTTGCGTGTGCTTTCGGTGTGTTTGGATGATTTGCAGGCACAGAGTCAGTTGGGCACTTTGCGTATTTGACTGAGTCTGTGAAAACTACTGGCTTCATTTAATGATTTTCTGTTTACTCATGTAATTCTTGTAACATGCAGCTTGTGTACTTAACACTTTTCTCTACAATTCATGTTAAACTCAATGATGCATCCTGGCCTGTGTTTGACAACCTTGACTTGGTGACATGACTCGCAACTTGTTGGTCAGACAGGACAACATGTCAATGAACTGAATGCACTGTCCTACTTCTTGTCAACATTTACCAGAACCTCATGCACTGTGAGGATTGATATCATGGAATTATCACTTGATAATTGATTGCTAGACCCTTTTATTGCCAACAAAACACCTCTGAATAACTCAACTATTTTTGAAATCAAAGGTTAAAAGCCGACACCCAGATAGAGCAAAGATGTTCAGGGGCCTCATGTATGAAGACATGCATGGATTTCCTACTGAAACATGGCTTAGGCTTAATTCCAGAAAATGTTTTACAAACAACAAAATCCAGATGTATGAAACTGTGCGCATGCATGAATCCAAGCACATTCCTTTGTACATCCCAATCAACATGGAATTGAGCTCAACTATAGGAGTACTAGACTCCTGTGTAGACAGGATGATATTCGGGGGCGCATATGCTAGGACAATTAAACAAACAAATTATTTATTCACCAAGAGGCCGCTCATCGCGCACTGTGCCAGCTTGTAACCTGTTCCCAACCAAACTGCTCGTTAGAATGAATAATTCGTGCATTGGTCCAAGCCACCTTGCCAAAATGTTTGTTAATTGCATTTGCTCATCACATATGATCTATACATTGATCAGATTAAAATGCTTCCTGTTAACATAAATATATTCACAAATATATTCATTTTGGCAATACCCACTCTTGTTGCAATGTGCCCTTTAATGTTGGCCAGTTCAACTGCATTGTATGGGAATTTGATATACCTGGCTGACATGCAGATAATTCTGTCCTACACAGCTGGCACGACTCGGCTCAGGGTCAACTGGCAGTCCCGATCGGTCGGCCAGCTCTGTCTGGAATGCCCCTGTCGCTAGGAAGCCCAGTGTGGTCAACACCTGTGTGGGCAGCGCATGGCTCCTCGCCGTGTCTCGCTCCAAGACTGGCGCACAATTCCAAGAGGATTGCCCTTGGAAACCTGAAGTGGCTGATGATCCGGTCGTCATCGTGTGCCCTTAAAATGCTCTTGGCCTCTAAATGTGCCTTGTGTCTTCACATTGCGCCACTTGCAATATCTTCTCACAATGCTAAAGCTGCCCTTGTTAACATTATTTTATGCTTTTATATCCACTCACATGGGCACATCACTCAGGGGAGGAATTGTTTTGACATTATTACATAACAGTTTCCCAGCATCACCTCTAAGTGTCGTCAATGGATCAAAAGCAGCAGAAACATGCATAAGCCAGCCATGAAGTTGGTGTCAAGCACCGCAGATTTCCATGGTCATTTCACTCTTGATACATCTGAACATGAACATTGAAAAGGGCGTACGCCACGTTTTTGTGCGTACGCATCCTTTGTACATGAGGCCCCACATCTGTAATTTTAACGGTCTTGTCCATTTTTCCTGGGATTTAACAGCACAAGTGTAAGTGCAGCTTCATTTCTATTTCACGATGACAGTAGGCACGTGTCCATTATAGATTTGTGCAAATCTTCCGTGATATTTTGGAAATGTAGATAAAACACAATTGTGAGGTAACTACATTTCCACTGAATTATGTTATGCAACTTATCCTCTCGCGCTAACATTTCAAAAAGTACAGTGATGGATGTTCAAACATTAGCAGGTTTATTTCTGTGGCCACGTATGAGGGATTTCTGGGAGGTGATAGTCCACCATTTCACAGAGGAATTCTGGATTCAAAACTTCCGGATGATCCTATCAACTTCTGAAGAGTTATGCGACGCAATAACACCTCTTGTAGCTCCTGCAGCATCATGAGGGAGCCAGTTCCTACTGACAAGCACATAGCCATAGCATCATGTGACCTAAAAAAGCCAAAAAAGTGTTTCCATTACAGTTTTGCGGAATAGGGCTTTTTTTCGAATCCCCTGAAATACCAGCTCATGGGAGTTTTGTCTAAATTGACATGTTTCCATTAGGCATATTTTATAATCACATTTTCAATTTGCACAGTTTGAGGGTTAATGGAAGTCTCGCTTATTCATGATCCATTCTTATAATTTACCTAATTGCTGATCTTTAATAATTCATTCTTTGAAATGATTTTTTTTGGGGTCCTTTTGCCTTTATTTGAAAGGACAGAATGCAAGCATGAAAGGGGGACAGAGAGGGGATGACATGCAACAAAGGGCCACGAGCTGAAGCGAACCCTTGGCCACTGAAGCAAGGACACTACCCTTGTACACAGGACGCCCGCTCTATCTACTAAGCTACTGGATGCCCCGAACTCTGATAACTTAACATGTTAAAAAGAAGACTAGAAAAATGTATGCTGCACATTTTCACAAAAAAAGTTAAATAAGTCTGTTAAGGCATAAAAATGTATACTTTGAATGATTACAATAATGCAGATGGGAGAGTTAAAATTGTTTCTGAGAATAAATCAATCAGTGAAGTCACATACTTTTTTACTCAACCTTGAGATCTGTGTCTAAAGAAATAGGACCAGTTAATGTAATGAAAAAAAATTCTGTATTGATATCAAACATGAAGACATACTTTATATTATTAGAACTGCATTATACAACACTGTCAATCATCAATTAGCTCTTTATCCAGCTGTTACAGATGCAGATGTACTGTATCTGTGCACCAGACAGCATTGCTGTCCTTTTATTTAATTTCTCATAAAAGGATAGAGAGAAAGAATCGGAGGAAAATAGGAAGAGATTTTGTGGCTGAGTATACGGGATCCACACTCAGACATGTTTCAACAGCACCGTCACCATGGAAACATTGTGCTGTAAGCAAGAGCTGAAGTTTCTCTTTCTCCTGGTTGAGCACTTGTCCAGCCAGCATTTATAGACAGAAGAGGAAACATATCATGGACTATTTTAGTGCAACACAATGATGAAAGGTCTGTGTATTCAGCATTGACATGTAGGAGCCTCCCTGGCCATTACCTGCTGCGCTGCCTTCAGGTGGCTCGCCTGACATCTTTCTTACTTTCAGACTTTAACACAGTCTCTCCTTCTGCTTCTTCATCCTCATTGTCCTGTTTGTCCTCAACTTCTTCTTGTTCTACATCCTCCTGCCACAACTTCGACCTTCGTCTGTGGTTTTGTCTTCTTTTTTTTTTTCTTTCTCTTGTCCCTCCTGTCCCGTTGTCCCTCCCTCATGTGCAGCCTTTTACAGCGCGGCTCCCCTCACCTCAGCTGGCATCATTCCCATTATGCAGTCGCTGTGCCCAGATGGACAAAGGGATGAATTTGGCTTCCTGCAGTACAAGAACTCCACGTGAGTAGATTTTGTCAGCAATCACTCAGTCTCAAAACTTAAAACAGTTGTTTGTATTTAGTGATTTGTTACTCTTTTGTAACTGACTCATGCTATATACATATTAATGCATCATTAAAATTAATAATCTAGCATTTAATCTTAATAATCCATTAAAATATAAATCTCTAGTTCGCTTGTTCTATTGGCCCAATTAAGCGAAAACAGTGCTTTTTCATGTGCGACAGTGGAATGTTTTTGGCGTCATAATCCTACACTTTTCCCAGTTTTTATTATACATTCATAAACTCTGAACATAAACCCCTGTAATGCCATGATGTGCAGTTTTTACTTTTTTGGTACAGATAATAAAAATGAGTAATGTTTTGTTAATTAGGGAGCTTTGGAGATGCTGATAGGAGGATTTTATTTTCTTTGGATAGAGCCAGGTCAGCTGTTTCACCCTGTTTCCAGTCTTTCTGATAAGGTTTAAACTTTAGTTTAACTCTCAGTGTAGTCCAAGGAGGAATACTGAGATGCTTGATAAGTACAGTCCTGATTTTTCTCTTGTCAAACTGTTTTTCATTTTGCACATCCTCTCTTGTTTCTTCTACCCAACACCTCTCTCACTGCCTCACTTTGGAACCTAAAATAACTCATGCACAATAATCAACACTCTCTTAAAACATTGGATCCTTATGCCAACTTATCTGTAAACATACTGTCTCTGGAAGAAAAGGACTGACCATGGGACTATGTTTCTTCTCTCTATTTCTTCCTCTGTTAGTGTGACCCAGCTGCTGGAGCGGATCAGTGAAGTGGTGGAACAGAACCGCCTCTTCACGTCTGACCGGCCTGGTTTGGGTCAAGAGCTGGAGACCCTGCAGCAGCACCTGGAGAAGCTCAGCTCGACCCCTTTACCACCAGACTACAACTTCAACACCAGTCAAGGTCTGACAGAAAGCCACTCTTTAACTGATGCGTCAATGTGATGACTTCCTCTTCCAGGTTCCTCTCACCTAATGATGTAGTCATGATCGCAAAAGTGACATCAATTGCTAAAGTGTAAAGCTAGTTACATTTTTGGCAGAAATAAGACCTCTGAGGTCTTTAGTCTCCGATGTATGAAAAATGATTGCTGTAAAAGAAAACTTTTTAAATTTGCTGTGAAAAATACACCCTATTTAAACGGTGTATAGCACATGGTCTAAAGTGCATATTGCGAGTGCATTTATGGCAGGTCTAATTACTATTGGTAGTTAAATAGTGCATAATTCAGGTGAAAGCCAAGAGGCAAATGGGTTGTATATAGTCCCATTCTTAATCATAGGTGTGTTTTGGGAGTAATTTGAATTCAACTGGTCGGAGTGTCATCTGCACCCGCTGCACTTCTATTTACTTTGTCAAATTGGAGAAGTGAGCATTTTTGTGCTGAGAGTAATGCAGTCAGAGCAGTGATGGCATTGCAGCAAATATTGTGGGACATTTAAGCAGCAGAACTAAAAACCGTAGTTATAAACTTGACAGAGGAGGCAGAATCAATAATCGATAAAGTTATTCAGCTCCTGGTATGTGAGCATCTCTCTTAATGTGGAGTCAAACAGCAGCTCTGCAGCTCTGCTCTGATCTCTGCTATGTTCACATTTTACACGTCATTAATATTTTCCTCATTAATTATGTATTTTGTTATTTCAGATTATTCACATATTATTTCAACAAGCAGAGTGTACACACTTTGTGGACCCGCCTATCTGATTGACGTGCTGTTTAAATTGCAAGAAAATACTGCACCACTCCAACTCTAGACCAGGTTTTTGTTGTGTGTTGCTTTGTGCTGGGTAAAATAAAAAGAAATCAAGAAGAAAAATTATATATATATATATATATATATATATATATAGTAGATGTCAGACAACTTAAATATGCAGGGTGTAATAAGAAATCACATTTTTTCTCATATCCCCAGAGTTTTGTGCACACAGATATTTTGATGTATAGACCAACCACTCTTCTTAAAAGTTCTTGTTTATGTGAATGAATATGCACTTATTACCAGTAGAATTTTAAACCATCATGTGTGTTTTTGTGTGTTTGTGTATCAATGCAGGCTTCACACTGGCCAGTGTGTTGAAGAACCAGTCAGTTTTCCAGCAGTTCCTGGTTAAAAATCTTTCCTTGTCCAACTCCACAACCAGCTTGCTGCTCAACACTCCTGTCAGCCTCAGAGAGGTGATTCACTGTTACTACACTAACACACTCAAAGGGATTTTTCTATGATGGTTATAAAAGAAAAGAAGACTGAACCCACTTGAGTCCAACCTGACTTTATTGTAACAGCCAGGAGGAGGACATAATTTCAAATAAGTTCTTGTTAAATCATTCTGAGGCACCCAGCTCACTTTTATAGGTTCTGGTAACACCCTCCCTTTATCCTTACAGTCATGTCTTTAAGTCATACTGTTAGTCATAACAAAAGGGCCCTCAGGTAACAGAAACTAAGAAGGCCTCATTTTTTTTACTCTCATTCTACATTCTGTCACTAGCTGACACCTGATCACATAAAAAATACTTAAGACTTATTCTGATGATGGTTTTGATACCAGGGATACTGAATAAACAAAAGTGATTGATTCTAAGCAGCATCTGCCACCCCAAAAAAGCAAGCACTCTGTCCAGCATTAATCCTTTGAAACCTGAGCAAACTGGCCTGATTTCTTTTTTTTTCTTTTAAGAAGTTATGAGTTACAAGAAAACTACCTTAAAATTAGTACGGAAAAAGAAAGAAGAAAAAGGTAAAAACATATAAATATACAGAAAAAAGGTAAGGGTAATAATATTTAATAATAGTAAAATATTGTTTTCAGGAAATTGTTCCCAATTTAAAATATATATATATTATTAACTTAATAATTATTTAATTATGTCTTAATGCTCAATTTTCAAATGGTTCAATGCATTGTGAAAGGCATCTGAATGCAGCACAAGAAAAGATGTCATTACAGGTTTAAAAGGGTTAATGCTGTTATACTCATGTCCATATTTTGTGTGTGTTTGTGTCCTGCAGGTGTATAGTCTCATCTTTGGTACATCTCTCAGAGATGGAGGAGGGGCCCACAGATGGATTCGGGGGGCAAAAGACACCAGACCAAAAGCTGGAGACAAAGTTCTACATCTGAAAGTGGGTTCATACACATTTGAAATTATACACACATATGCGCACACACACAGTGCCACATATCAGAACACCAAGGTCCAGTTTATGGTAGTTGTGACGGCTATTAGTTGACCTTTTGCTGTTAAATGCACTGAGTCACATCACTAATCATAGCAATCATGGTAACATCATGGAGGTCCGGTGAGGAACTGTCTGGGTAGAGCTGTGTTCAAGTGAGATTAGAATAAATAAAATTTGTTTCCAAGTTCTATCTGGGAAAATAAACTCCATTAGACCCTTTCATCCATTTCAGCACACTGGATAATAGTATGTGAGCAGCAGTCTACTGCATCGGGTGCAGCCACAGTGTGGAGCGCTCAGCTCAGTGCTGATATACAAGATACTGTCATTTATCTACAGTGAACACAAGAACAGATAAAAACACTACACACACATTTTTACTTGAAACTAATACTTTTCTGTGGCATGTTAATGCCTTATCCAGGTTTTCTGTACAGGTGCATTATTCAACTCATGTCATGTTGTTCAAACCCTGTAAAACCTGAGCAAATTGGCTTCTAAAACTAGGAAAGAAGATGTAGCAAGAAAATAGCTAGAAATTATTAAAAAGTACAAGAAAATTACCTGAATTACCTACATTAGATGCAGTCTTCAATCTTATGCCCCTCTCAAAAACAAAAACAACAACGCGATTTTGCAATATTTTGAGATTTGTTTGGCATTTCTTCTCAATTTTTTCTATGCACAAATTGAAAATGTGCATGAAAAGTGGTGGATGGAAATGCATCTGTTGTTGTTTAATTGTTACATGAGCTTCTGTAAAGCTTGATAGCTTTCACTGTAAAAATTCTCAGTGTTGTAATAGTAACTAAACTTAATTTATGTCTCAAACTATACTGTGTTGGGTTCTTAAAATTTAAGGAATTTAGTCCTTGAAAAGTCCTTAATGTTTAAGAAGGTGGGGAAACACTAACCCGTCTAATTGCTTGTTTCCTCTACTATTGATGAAAACAAATGAGGATATATCTGAAGTTAGTGCTGCACCACAGCTCATTGACAGTTGAAATTATTTTGCCATTATTATAGCTGTATTCATTGGTATGAACATTAAGCATTAACATTAAGTGTGTATTTTCTCCTGAACCCTTTGAAACCTAAGCAAATTGACTTGATTTCTATCAAAACATAGAAAGAATGCAATGAGCAAGGAAAGAATATTGATATAAAAATTTGCAAGAAATTAGTAAAAAGTACAAGAAAATTCGCCTTCCTGAAATTTAGTTTTGAAAAGCATCAACAGTAAAAAAATTAAGAAAAAGGCAGCACAAGAAAAGTGATGTTGCTCCAGGTTCCAAAGGGTTAACAGTGATACCTTTCGTGCCTCTCCCACCCAAACCCCATCCATAGGAGAAGCTGTTGGGAGATGTCCACAGTCTGGAAGGAGGTCTGATACATAAAGCCTTAAGTGACCCAACCAAAGCAGCCCACAGACAGGCTCTTCTTCAGCTCATGTCGCAGGCTTTAGGCCTCACTGAAGTCACAGGGAACCAGAGGAGTGACCAGCAGGGCCTGAAAGAGGTGGAGGTATGCTGAGCTGTGCTTTCTTCACATTTGCATTACTAAGATTTGGAGCTGAACATGCAATATGCAGCCTAACAAGCCAGCCCGGTCTCATTCTGAGCTTGTCAAATACTGCCGCTTTGACAATGCTTTCGGTGTACAATCTCGACTCCAAACAGCACTTTTCGCGTCAGCCTGATACGCCACTGGATGGCAGCAGTTGAGAACACTGCCTGACCAGTCAGTCCTGTTGTTATTATACGCCGCTGGGTGGTCAGACAGATAGATGACTAGATGGCACCTGCCATGTCAGCATGGCACTCTCAAGTGACGCCGCCAATCTGATACGCAGATGGGCGGCGTCATTTGAGAGCGCTGCAGGACAGAGCGTGTCGCATGCATATAATAGGCCACAGAATGGTGTCAGGTTGAAACACTGACAGAAATTACGTTTTATTTGAGCTTGCCGATGCTTGTAGGGGCAGTTGATTGGTCAAACAAACCCTAGACTGTCATGCAGGTGTATGGTGTTTGCTTCCCATCTGAATGTGATATTTTTTTCCACACCTTACCATGTGCCTCATTCCCCTAATCCTAACCATCCATGATTTTGTTGACTGATCCTAACCACCTGTGCCAGCTTGTGGGTTTGTTGACATCCCGACATTGGCTGCCATGTGCTTTTGTTGTGGGAACATATCAGCATGCCGCATCATCCCACCATGTGCATTTGTTGACATAACTTTATCCCGAAACATAAAGAGCAGACACAGAAGTGTACCTGCAACATGTGATGACTTGCTGAACAAGCAGCAGGACTAAGAAAGTTCTACCTTAATTGCCCTGCACATTCACACAGATGTTTTCAGTTTGTCATCCTCATAAGACCTTTGCTCACCTCTGCTTTACCTGGGGACTTCATGAGGTCATCAATCATTTTCAGGCATGAGAATGACAGGACCTTTAGATGTCTGTTTGTCTCCCACAGGGCGTCCTCCTGACTGGAGACATGCTGGAGATCCTCACCTGTAGGGAGGGCGGGGCCAGTGAGCTCAGTAAGATCCTGTTGGTGCCAGAGAAACAGCGACCAGTGCTGCAGGCCTATCGCAGCGCAGTGTGTAGCGGAGGGGAAGGTCAAAGGTCAGAGCGCTTCAGGCTGCTGAGCCTCGAGCTGAGAGATCAGATCAACACACAGAGCGTCACTGAGAAGGTACAGCACAAACACCTGCTATAAATCCACAACTGTCATCAGCTAGTATGAGAAATAACTGTCAAACAACAAAATAATTTGACGGTTGTACTGGCTGTTTTCCCTCCACTCCTAATGTTTTGTTTTCCTTTACATCACAAATCACTGTGGAGCACAGATATAGAGACATAGATACCTCATTGGCCACTGTTATTAGCTCCGACGCCATTTATGGGAGGTCAAGATTTGCGAGTAAGCGAATACATGTGTGTTGAGAGATGCAGAATTCACCACAATCGACTTTAACTCGCTATATTGTGAACTGATTTTCAGGATTTTTTTTTTCTTATAAACATCCGAAGAAGAAGAAGAACATTATACTGGTCACATGTCTGAATGAATGCCCTAAAAGGACTTTTGAATATCAGAGTCCTTACGGGGGTCTTTTAGGTCAACCCAACACTGGACAAAATTTTTTAGATGACTAAAAGATTGCAATTAACTTTCATGAACCTAAAACACACTGACATAGCTACATAGCTACTGCTAGCTATACCTACACTCTACCCACACCTACTGAATTTGGGGTTAAACCGTTATTACAAAAGACAGCTCCTGTCTGTCACTTTAAGAGGCCACACCCTTAATTATGCATAACTTAAAGCCTTAATAAAATGTGAACAGGTGAGTTTTTACAAGGTTGTAAACTTGTTAATTTCCACTGCAAAATTTGACATTTTAAAATGGGGGCCTTTGGGAATTGACTTGTTTTTGGAGCCAGCCTTAAGTGGCTGTTCGAGGAACTGCAGTTTTTTACACATAATAGTAATGACTGATATATTGTAATCATTCTTTTAAAACTCTTAAACTCTTATTATCTTTATCACTGAGCATAACCGGTGTAATCTGAACGGTGTAAAAGATGTGATACATTGCATTGTGGGTTTGTCAAATGGCGAAGGGTAAATATAGCCCTGTATGCTGTAAATAGGCAGTGATTTTGGACACAGCATTGGAAAGTGGTGGGCTGTGACAAAGTTCTATTAATACAGGGAAGAGAGTCTCTTGAGACCGTTTCCTTGGCATGAACTAAAGCATCAAAAATGAAAAATAAAACTAAATCTCAAGCAGAGTGTGGATGAAGTTAAATACTGTCTATATCTGTGTAATCCAAATATCAGCTGAGCCTGTTAAAATACACAGCAGTTCAGTGTTGCTGAGGACATATTTTTATGCAAGAACTTTGATTGGATGACATTCCAAGATGAAAATAAAAAGGTTTCTCCATTTTTAGGTAGTGGTGTGCTGTGGATAAGGTGCATAAGTAGAAAAGCCTATGATTTTAAATAAAATGAAAAGAAATTGTGCTCACAACATGTTTATCTTGTTCACACAAGTTAAAAATGAACAAACTCATCTTTAGTAACTTTCAAGACTAATCAAAATCTAGTAATGAATTATAATTGCCAATTTTCTATTTTATAACCATTAGTTATAAATGCTTAGTTGATATTCAGATAGTTTTGGAAATTGTGTTTACTGTTAACCAAAAATGAAATGGTAATTAATGTTATTTAGTAATTATTAGCAATTATTTTTACTATTGTACGTATTATAACATTTTGTAAAATAATACTAAGAATTATTATTTTTATGTTTTTGTCTGTTATTGGCTATTATAAAATTAAAGGCTCCATCTTAAATATATTAACTATTATTTACCATTTAAAAATACTTAAATCACATATAGTATAATCAGTTTATCATAGTATATGCAATAACCTGTTAAATTACCATCAATTACAGCATTTATAATAATTAGTTAACTTTCAATTAATTATCATTGGATTAATTAACAATAAAATAACAATTAGCTTAAGTTTAAAAAACTATCAGTTACCTCTTTATTTATAATGGTTACTATAAAATGTTACCAAAAATGTGTTTTAACTTAAAATTGGTTTGTAAAATTCCAGAATAACTTTTTAATAAGGACATGTGTAATACATTTAAATGCTGGACCTTTTCTTGTATCTTTAAAGCACAGGAAGACCGTGAATTTATTTATTCATGTAATTGTCATCCACCCTTCCTTCACCATTTCTTCCTCTCTCCCTCCACCCCCATCCCTCTCAGCTCCACCTGGGACAGCCCCATTCTCTGGTTCCTCTGTCTCAGTCCGACCTCGGGGCCTTACTGAAGGACCTGGCGGATGTAGAGAGGCTGCTCAAAGACGTTGACCTGCTCTCCGGCCTGGCTCGCCTGCTGCCCAAAGGAGCCTGCGCTGGTCGGACTCCAGCTTCTCCCACAAATGTGACATGGCCCCTGAATGCCACCACCTGGGGCCCCAACACAACCGACATCCCTGGAGAGGAGGGGGAGGAGGGAGCAGAGGGAGGTGGAGGAGCAGGAGGAGGGAAAGAGAAGGAGGAAGCAGAGAACCCTCACTCTCAGTTCTCAGCATTCGTACAACTGTGGGCCGGACTGCAGCCCATTCTGTGTGGGAACAACAGGTGGGTGAGACAAAAGCGGTGATAATCCAAAAATGACCGAATGATAGCTTTGTCTGTGTGAACAACATTATTGTGAGGAGAATGAGCACAAAAAAACTATCTTTATTATCTGAAGGTTTATACAGTTTTCTGAACAATTTTGGTCATATTTCTACAGTGACCATCATTACTGTCCATAATAATAAAATTGTTTCCAGAGTACAAACTGCTGAGACCTGCAGTAACCCTTAAAAGCAACCAAAAGGACAAAAACCGCAGGCAGTCAGATGATCCTGAGCAAATTGGCTTGATTTCTGTCAAAAACATGGGAAGAAACAAAGATGAAACAAACCCAAAATAAGCAAGAAATTAGTAAAAAGTAGAAATACCTTAAAATACCAGAAAGTTAGTAAAAAAAATTAAAAATATCGAGAATGTCTTTTTTAATTTGACATTTTAGTGTAATTACGGATGTTTTTACTTTTAGTTTGAATAGATGAAGGGATTTAGAGTTTAGATAATTTGTTGGATTTGTTGTATTGTTTACAACCTGTCTTACTGCTAAGCAATTACAGAGGTCTTACAAATGATTCAGATGATTGGTAAAACTACAAAATATAATATCTAAGTTGTAATAAACTTGATTTTTTTTCTAACTAGTCTGTTGTGTATGTGCTGCATTGATCTGTCCCAAACAATGCTTACTCCTCATTTTCTTTTCTGTTTGTCATATTCATATTTTCATTCATCATTAGCGTAACCCTTTGAAACCTGAGCATAATGGCTAGATTTCTTCCAAAAAACATGGAAAGGAGGCATTAAGCAACTTAACAAAACATGACTCAAAAATTAGATAGAAATTAGTAAAAAGGTAACAAGAAAACATTCTAAAAAAAATAAGCAATAGAAATCAAACTAATTTTCTCAAGTTCAAATGCTTGTGAAGGCATCTGAATGCAGGACAGCAAAACTGATGTTGATCCAGGTGTTAAAGGGTTAAGCATGAACTGAAAAACTCATGAAAAGACTTCCTAATCAGATAATGAAGTCATTGCAGCTGTGTGGTAAATGTAAAAACTATAGACTAGGAGCAGTGAGATGTGAGCCCAGTAAACTTGTGGCTTTCACATATGGGGAGAAATATTTTGTTTCATTTTTTTTTTTCATTTGAACAACCCCTGACAGCTATCATATAAACTGCTGTGACTCTGCAGTGAAGTTAATGGCCTTTGACCTGTGGCTCCTGTTGCAGGATCATTGAGCCGGAGGCATTGAAGCAGGGCAATATGAGCTCTCTGGGATTCACCAGCAAAGAACAGAGAAACCTGGGCCTGCTGGTTCACTTGATGACTACAAATCCCAAGATCCTCTACTCCCCCATTGGCTCCCAGGTGGATAAAGTGATTCAGAAGGTAAGTCCACAGAGCTGTCTTTGTAGAAGGTGTTTGAGCAGAGTTGTTCACATTTGTCTCACTGTGAAACGGGCAAACAAACTTTAAACAACCCCCCTGCTAATCACTGACATATCCCCAGGATGTGATAATAAAAAAAATCTACTTAACAGGTAGTATATTGAAATAATAATAATAATAATAATAATAATATATATGTTTTTTTTCATCTGAAAAGGTAGTGGTATCATGACAAGAACTTGGTATTTAAAGGGTTAAAATTCTGAAAATAATGAATATTTGATATTCATGATTAGGGCTGATGTTGGTTAAAAAAATAACTCATTGAAAGTAGAAAATGATATTGATGTGTTGTTTTTTTTTCAAGCTTGATTTTGAAAAGTACACTTTTTGCGCAGAGCGATATGTGTGTGTAATATTAAAGTGGGCCCTAAGGGTTAATAGTGTACTCTTGACTACGCTGCATGTGCCATTTCACATATAGATGCTTCAACCAGAAACAGAGATGCCCAGATGGATTTATGTGAGACGATGGAGTAAACTGTGTGAATGGTTTCATCATTTGTATCCCACATAAAGACATTGATCATGGACTGTTCAACATGCTGGACTCACATGAAGCCACCTGATTAATATGGCTCCCTAACATGTTTCTGCTGGTCTCTCCCAGCCTCAGCATAAGCACGAATGTCCACTGATTATCTGTGGGAGAACACAGACGGACTATTGGCATCAGCTCTGTAGATCTCTTATCAGAGCAAGTGGGCTGAAGATGGTGCAGATAGCAGCGAGTGTGGGAGGGTGAGAGATGGAGTGAGGAGATGGAGCAAGAAAGACGTGGAAACCGTATGGACGGATGGCTGAATTCTTACAAGTAATGAAAGATTTTTTTTTTTTTTTTTTTACTTTTTGCACATAGGCAAACGAGACATTTGCATTCGTCGGTAATGTGACGCACTACACCCGGGTGTGGCTCAACATCTCCGCCCAGCTCAGGATCTTTCTGGAGGAGGGCCGGCTGCACAACCACCTGGTGTGGCTACAGCAGGTACACTCACATACATCATCTTTTGGCATTATTAATGATACAGTACTATAACGATGTGGAAAAAAAAATCATTCGTGCATAGATATTTTCATATTAACTCTCCAAAACCTTGATTGATATCACTTTTTTTGTGTGCTCTATTTGGACGCTTGTCATGAGTATTTAAATCTTTTTGAGCAAATTGAATTGATTTCATTCAAAAACATATGGGAAAAGGCAATGAGCAGCTGGACAAGAAATGTTAAGTGAATTGCAAAATTATAATAAATAAATAAATAAAAAGCTATTGAAGACTCACAAAAAATATATTTACAATTATTGTAATTTTATATTTACATTTGCAAATAATGATTCATTCATATTTACAAATAATGAATATTTTTGTTATTTTTTTATTATTCATTTTTGTCATTTCCATGTTTGTTTTTACTTTCCTTTTTTATTCCCATGTTTTTAATGACTTCAAGCCAGTTTGCTTAGGTTTCAAAGGGTCAAAGAATTCATAGAGTGGAAAACATGTGCCATGTAATCATTCTGTTTTGCCTCTCCGTCCAGCTGTCTTCGGAGCTTCAGCAGCACCCCGAGCTGTTGAATGGCACAGACAGTGAGCTGATGCAGGGTCTGATGGAGGGAAACTACAGCCTTCCTAACACCTCCACACTGCTGGAGCAGCTGGACACCATTGACAACGCTGCCTGCGGCTGGACGCGCTTCATGTCTAAGGTTGGTGTAGAGTGGAACAGTGGCTCCAACAAGACAGACCAAGTGCACAAAACTTGTCTGACTCAGCTGGGGCACCTGGACACCACCTGCTTGGGAGCAAGAGAGTAAAGAAATCAAAAATTGCTCAAGGTTCTGTATCAATTCTTTAAACTCTGACACTATAGATGTTAGAAGTACAAATGCACAGTTGACCAAACCTACAAAAAAAGAGATCAGTCCTAAACATCCACAGTTTCTGTGTTGCTATGTGTGACACTTGATCATTAGTTTATCAATAGCCAGTTTTCTTTACTAATCATGCTAAAGAGCTAAGCATGAACCAGTTTACAAAGAAAATCAGAAGAACACATTTTGATCATAATTTGTGATCTTGGTTAGGGGCTTACTTGAGCTTGTGTGACAAAAAAGGTTGAGAACAACTGTTGAGACCATATGGACAAAACTTTGAGGTTGTTTGCTGGTCTTCATATATTTTGAACTAAGCAGGATAGATGCATATTTCAGTGTTTCATGTTGAACTGGCCCAACAGTGACTTTGACAAAGTAAGCATGAAAACAAAAGATATGAGTGATGTGATGCAGTTTGTCTGATAACATGTTTGTTGTGAAAATAATATTAATATACCTTGCCAAGTCTACATATTGTTATCTGCATGTTTTTGTGTTTAAATGACTAATCGGAACAACAACAAGTGGTCCAGTATTAAGCGAGAGTGCTGCAGTGTAATCCCTGTGGGACGTTGTGCACTGTCAATTTATGTCCACCAGAAGTGTCTGACAATAATATGGAAAGAATCCCTACAGTGGTCAACCCCATTGTTAAGGGTAAGATCCTTTTTTTTTAACCAGAAACAGGTGTCCCCAAACTCAACTGCCTAATCTGCCAAACTCCATTTAAATTAACAATAATTTTATCATCTTAAAAACACACTGCATTCAAAGTCAGCAGAGGAAAAATAAAACTTGCAAAAGCTGCCCTGGTTCGTCTTTTCACTGCTCCAACAATAGCCAATGGTTTGATTGAAGTTACTCCTCAATTCACCCAGTTAAATGTGAAAATATGCCAGCTATATACACGCTATAATGACTTTTTATTGAAAGGGAGGCTGGTGTGTTTGGCGATGACGATTTCGAGGCCGATCTGCTTAAATTAAAAGGTTCACACTCTTTAATAAAAAGGTCAAGCTTAATAAGAATCCTTTCCTTAATGTTGTCAGACACTTGGAATAATAATCATGGGAAAATAGTATCCAGGTTTAAAAATACCAGTGTTACCCTCCAAGACGAGGTTAGCTTAGCTTAGCAAACATAACCTGTCACTAGATAAAAAAAAACATTAAAGCTCACGAGCTGATCAACATGTCATATCTAATCTGATGAATCAATACACAAACATAGATGTAAAGAAATTTTAAAGGAAAGTTAGAACTATTTATAGGCAGTAAACAGCAGCCAGGACACAGTGGCTTCCTGGACAACAATGACAACAAGATTTCATGAAATCGCAGCTATTTAAACAACTTGTCTGCTTTATGTTTATTTGTATGAACTATAAAATGTTCCGAACAGACTGGTTAGAGTGCACCAGCATTACCACATTATGTACAGCCAGCCTGTTCTCATTCCAAAGTCATCAAATACCACCACTTTGACAGTGCTTTCGGCGTAAGATCCTGACATATCCCTGTAGCGTCCACAAGATACTCCATAGAACAGCCCCAGGTTGAAACGCTGCCGGTAAAGACATTTTATAAGGAGCACTGGGGTGCTCATATAGTGAGAGGGGGTTTGATGCATGTGTCAAACAAACCCTGGACTTTCATGTGGGAGTTCACTGTTCGTTTCCCATCTGAATGTGATGGGTTTTTTTCCACACTTTACAATGTACCGTCTTCTTCTAAACCTAATCATCCATGCCAGCATGTGCATTTGTTGACGTCTTGTTGTTGGTTGCCTTGTGCTTTTCTTACATAAAAATAAACACATGCAGCGTAATCCTACAATGTGCTTGTGTTGACATCACGGTACCGGCATCATGTAACGTATAGAGCAGACACAAAAGATACCTAGAGTGTGATTTAATATCTGTCGACTTGCTCAGAGACCCACAGTGGGGACAGTGAAGGTCAAAGAAATACTATTGATTGTAGTGCAAATATGCAGACACTGCAGTAATCCAGTATGATGGTTTCATCTTTGTGCTCAGCTCTAATAATAGTTTGTGATGAATCCATCTGTGCTGTGGAACATTGTTTCTGTCTTTGTCCACGGGCTTCCAGGTCAGTGTGGACGTCTTCAAGGGCTTTCCTGACGAGGACAGCATCGTTAACTACACCTTGAACCAGGCCTACCAGGACAACGTTTCTGTATTTGCCAGTAAGTCATCTCTCTGTGTCACCTTCTGATCGTCGTACCTTTGCTGATACAAAAACAAATGCTTGTAGAAAGTGCCGGATCAGACACGGTTCACATTTTTAAGGATGTTTCAGTTTTTAATTTTTTTTTTTTTACAGTACATAAGCAAGTTATATAAAAAAAGAAAAAGAAAAAATACAACAAAATATGGAGAAATAAAGTAAAATAAAGATGCTGCATCTGAAAGGAAAGCAGCTTTAATATTGGAGTATAGCGGTTTTGGGTGTATAGAATGTGTCTGCAAGGTAGACATGAGCGCATATGCCACATCTGCACATCCTGACGTGTTTTTTGAATGTCTGTGCTGAAATATGTTTGTTTGTCTGCGGTGAGTAGCAGTCCTGTAGCCAGAGGAAACAGCTTGGGGAGCTTTTTTTTAAATTTATTTTAATTTTATACTACTGTTGGAAGAATTCAAGGAGGAATTGATGAAGTTAATTATATGTGGTGAGAAGCTGTTGCATCATGATCCCTTTACATGAATATTTTTTGATGCAATGTTATTTTTTTAATTTATGCTTGCAAGGCATTTGTAATTTAGCCAATAAAACCACAGCATAACAGTTAAATTAATAACATTTAAAAAAAAACCATTGCTTTTTACAACATAGTTTACCTTTAGGGACTGTTCGGTGAAGACAAAAAGTGGCTATATTCCGCTCATTTTCTGGTTGATACTTGTATTTTAGGTTTCTACTAGAACATGTTTACATGCTTAAATATTCAGAAAACACTTAACTTTTCTTATACTCTCTGCCTAAGTATACTTGTGTTTACTGTTTATGACAGAGTCAGGCCTACAAAGAGAGGTGAGGATATACAGGTCCGTATCAAAATCGGAGAGGTTTTGCAACATGCAGGAACTGGCCTTGAACCTGCAGCATGATGTCGGTTTGCTAGTTGAAGCACAATGACACAACTGACTTAATATAGTCTATGTTCTTTCTTTTCCAGGTGTGATTTTCCAGACTAACAAAGATGGCTCCCTGCCACCCCACGTTCTGTACAAAATCAGACAAAACTCCAGTTTTACAGAGAAGACCAATGAAATCAGACGGGCGTACTGGCGTCCTGGGCCCAACACTGGAGGGAAATTCTACTTCCTCTATGGTTTTGTCTGGATCCAAGGTAAGTGACTGAAATACATACATGAAATGAAATAAATAAGCCTTCAGAGTGCTGAACAGGGATGTTCCTAAAGAACAGTTTCTCTGACATTTAAACGGAAGATAAAACTTAGATCAGTCGACAAGTCAGAACTGCACACAATTTCATCTATAAGGTTAACCTTTTTAAACCTGGAGCGACATCACTTTTCTTGTGCTGCTTTTAGACGTTTTTAAACCCTTGAACCTAGAGAAAATATATATAAACAGTATATATATATATATATATATATTTAAAAAAAATGTATTTTCTTTCTTTAAAAAAAAAAAACATGGGGAAAAAGGGGATTAAGCAATTTATTAAAATGTTCCACAAATTGCAAGAAATCAACAAATTAAATAAAAAAAATAAAAATAATAATAAAATAATTTAAATCTGAAATGCTGAAATGATTAGGTAGAGAAAGAAAAAAATCTAGGGAAAAACTATATTCAAAAATATGATATGTAACGTAATTATACATTTTTAGTACTTGGGTGAAAGGGTTGTCCTTTATTTTTCTTTGTTTTTTGTTTATTTGGGGGTTTTGTTGTTTTGGTTATTTTTTTCACTAAATTACAGCTAATTTTCTTGTACTTTACTACCAATTTCTTGCTATTTTTTGAGTTGTTTCCTCTTTTGTTGCTCATTGTCTTCTTCCTATGTTTTTGAAAGAAATCAAGACAATTTTCTCAGGTTTCAAAGGGTTAAACATTGTCTGACCTCATTGATTGTATTTTGCTGTAACTAAATTATTTTTTGCTAGTAACACAACATCTCACAGAAAGTGAAAGTTAACAAATAATATATATTGAAAACAACATTCCTTAGGAAAATAAATCTATAAAAACATGCCTGATTGTTATTACAAGGGCATTTTTATTAGGTTAACACAAATGCACAAAATAATATTGGTTTTACTAATAAGCAACGAGGGTAGCAATGTTTAACGGGCTAGTAAAGTAGCTGTGCACACCCTGAGTGCTGAATATATACACATTGTATAGGGCTGAATATGGATAACTTGTATATTTGATTTGTTGCACTCCTACCGGGGCTGGAAAGTGAAAAATGTGGAGAAGGCAACAGCTTGTGCTATAAGTAAAGACCCAGGCACAGGTCTGCAGAGGAGACAGACTGTGGTGTCAGATGCATTGTTTAGTTTGTTTTACAGAGAAAACAATGTATTCTGGTGAAGTGCTTACCACTGTGCTCTGTGAAGTGGGCGCACCTGTGAAGATGCCAATGCAAGCTGCAGTAGAAGCACTTTCTCTCTGCACGTCATCTTTTATTTTGGGAGCTGAGAGCAGGAAAGCTGCAGAATAGAAAGTGGATCCACAATGATGCATCAAAACTGACAGGGCCCTGACTAAAGAGTTGGCTCAGAGATGGCCAAAGCACTGAACGGCCGATTGTAGCTATAAGAGATTAACTCTTTGAAACCTCGAGTGGCATCATTTTCCTTGTGCTGCTTTCAGACGCCTTTCACGAGTATTTTAGACTTTTGAACCTTGATCAAATTTGTGCAATGGCAATGAGGCAATGAGTAACTTGGTAATATATGCTTCACAAATTAATAGATTTAGAGAATTATTTTTAAGAAGCTTGGAGAAAATGTCTCGGGGTAAAAAGCTAGAAAAAAATTAGAAATCTAAAATATATACAATTTAAATATTTGTATATAATTGTGATGATTACATTTTTAAAATTAAGTCAAACAATTATTATATTTTTTAGAACTTTTTCCACATGATTTCTATGTTTTGTTTTGTTTTGTTTTGTTTTCTTCTTCACCCAAATACAATGGAGGCAAAAATAACTTTGTATTTAGGAGCCGAATTAACACAGTAACATGAAATAATCTCTTTTTAGAAATACACACGCAGTACTATAACATATTCTCCAACATATACTTTATTTTTATTGTGTGTGTGTGTATATTTTTTTTCAGTTTTATTTAAAAAATTATTAACCCCTTGCATTGCATGTTTGTATGGTTGTTCATTCTTTGCTTTTTGTTACTGTTTTACATTGCATTTGCTGTTTTGCAAATACTTTTTCTTTACAGAATTACTTAATCCTCATATGATTTTGATCAAACAACATATGGACAACTGACTTGCATAACATAACATGACATTGTAGGAAATAGTGGGCCTCAAAAACCAAAACAATGGTCTAAAGGCAGCGAAAAGCTCTATAGAGCTGAGGATAGCTGCTGAGTTGTCTAGAACCAAGAATGTCATTATGAGCTTTCAAACACACATTGTCATTTGATCCATTGTTAATGTAAAATATTGATCAGAGGAGCTTTATTTTAGCACTGTCTCTCTTGCCTACTGTTTACAGTCTGGCAGCAGGTTGATACCTTTTCATAAAGCCCTCACTTCACCTAAGGGCTGTCGGGGCAGACGCCCATAAATGTCCCGAATCCAGAAAATAAGAGTGAAATAAGAAAATCCAGGCAGAGAGCTGAGTCTCTGCAGAATAATACAGCACCACACACTGACAGTGGGTCATCGTTTTAACTGAGAGGGGTTACTTCTGTATGAGTTGATAAACTGCTTTTTTTCTTTCTTTTTTTTTCAAGGGAAATCTTGCAAAGTATATCTTTAAAAATACATATTAAAAGATAATTTCACAGGAGAGAAACATTATTATATCAACTTAATGTAAAATAGTAATAAACCTCACTGACAATAACAGGTGGACAAACAAAAATGTAACTCATTGGGCAGCTGTGGCTTGGGCAAGACACTGAACCTCAAATCCCTATGCCTATTTTTTCTTTCTTTATTTTTACCTTTGTTTCTTTTTTTTTTAGGTCATTTTCTACTAATTTTTGGGGTTAATTTCTCCTGAAGTTTCTCATTGCCTTTTCCCCTTGTGTTTGAAAGAATTCAGGCTAATTTGCTCAGGTTTCAAAGGGTTAAGCACATGTTGTAATTGTCTCAGTTTCACTGTCTTTCAGATATGATCGAGAGAGCCATCATCAACACGTTTGTGGGTCATGATGTGGTGGAGCCTGGTAACTACGTCCAGATGTTCCCCTACCCGTGTTACACCAGAGACGAGTAAGAAACGCACTCCGTCTTGTTTTCTCTTTTGAGGTTCAGTTAAGGTCACTGTGTTGCGCATGGCGGTGACAAGTAATTATTAGGCAGAGATGGAAAAAATATATATTTCTCATGATAATATTACATATTCAATTAGCGTTCCAACAGATCAAAAAATACGCCCTTAATTGTTATTAAATGGACTTAAATTACTTTTTCAAAAGTCTTAAAATTGACATGGGATTTTATGAATCGCTTATTGCTGATGTTGCAAATCTCAAAATGATTGGAAACATCTATTTTTTGTTCAATAATTTGATAAATTCCTTTTTTTTAAACTCGTCATGATTGTAATTTAAATCTCATATGCAGATTGAGAAACACAAAATTGCTTAGAAAACCAGCCAGAAATGCCAGATATTTCCTACTTCTATTGGTAAATTAATTTTGTGATAATATAAAATGTTCATTGACTTCCATGTGTTCCATTCTATTAAGGAGTGGGGTTTTTTTTTCAACATTTAACATACATCATACATCATTTTTTTGTTCTTTTTTTAATTTCAAAAGTCATTTTTTATGCTTTTATAATAAATATTCCGGGCAAAATAAAATTGTCCCTTTTCAATTTTGGCCATTAGCAAATTAAACACAATTCCAAGTGGCATCAAAATAGTCAAAAAGTCTAAAACCTACCTTGCTTTAAGCTGCAGGATCCCTGTCAACTTGAAACATAGTGTGTTTCAAAATGTCTAAATAAATTGTATTCATGTTTATTTCAAATTTATCTTTTCCTTTTGATTCTGATAATCCCATTCATTTAAAATGCAATATGCTGTAAAAATGTGTATATTTGGTGTCAGTCTGAAACCCTGTGTTGTTGTTTTCCAGTTTCCTGTTTGTGATTGAGCACATGATGCCTCTGTGCATGGTGATCTCCTGGGTTTACTCAGTGGCCATGATGATTCAGCACATTGTGGCTGAGAAGGAGCATCGTCTCAAAGAGGTTAGACTGTATGATGGCATCAGGCTGATATTTGATATTTTGTCACACAATCATTTCTCCTGACCAACACTACCATGTTATGTATTACTATTATTTCATTCATTTTTAAAGGATAAGTCATAAAGGCAATGTTTTATATTTTTCTTATTGTCAAAAAATCCCATGTAAGGACACAATGGGCCTCATGAAAGAAACGATATACCAACAAATTTTCTCTCCTTTTTGTTTATATCCTCAATTTTATTTTGTTGGTACCCATTGATTTCTGGGATTCACCAATGTTTCCTTATTTCTGCTAATTTGTTCAATGCAAGGAAACATACACTTTACATTACAGAAACAACAATAAACAAATCCATATATCATATCATATAATCATATTTAGATTATTATGTTTGAGAGTAATTCCCCATTACTCCACTAATCCACTACTCTTTAGAGGAAAATATTGCACCTTTTATTCCACTACAATCGCTTCGTAACTTTAGGTACTAGAACAAATAATGGTTTTGAATACAAACCATACGGAAATATGAAAAAGTGCAGTTGAAATGATTAGTTGATCGATTAGATAATTAATCTGGAACTATTTTGATAATTGTTTATTTTCATTTAATGGTTCCAGCTTCTCAAACATGAGAACAGTTTTTTAAAACTTCTTTTCTTTTTTTCTTTTTTTTTTTTCATTTTTTGACTACATTGAGTACTTTTAATTGGAATGGACTCAAGGCTGAGAGCCACAGTTTGTATATCAAAAGCTTAGATGTTACACTGAAGAGTTGAAATGTCTGTAGCACCACTGAATAAACAAACAAGTCTACTGTGGAACGTGTTTCTAAAGAGGCTGTAGGACAATGTATGTTATCATCATGCCACATCCTCAGGTGATGAAGATGATGGGTCTGAACAACGCTGTCCACTGGGTGGCCTGGTTCATCACCGGCTTCGTCCAGCTGTCCATCTCCGTCACTGCTCTGACAGCCATCCTGAAGTATGGCCGGGTGTTGCTCCACAGCGACCCCTTCATCATCTGGCTCTTCCTCACCATCTACGCTGTGGCCACCATCATGTTCTGGTGAGATCTGGCTCCATGAAACTTGCTATAAATCCGAATTTGTGTATACATATTGTATATATTTTACTGTTTATATCCATGTAGCTGTATACATGTTTCTCCACTTTGTGTTTCAGTTTTTTGGTGTCAGTGATCTACTCTAAGGCCAAGCTGGCTTCAGCCTGTGGAGGAATCATCTACTTCCTCAGCTATGTGCCCTACATGTACGTGGCCATCAGAGAGGAGGTGGCCCATGATAAGATCACTGCCTTTGAGAAGTGCATTGCTGTAAGACTTTTTTCCCACCTTTTCATTGAGTCGAACTACATTTATGGTGCGTTTTGTAAAATAATCTCCTTGTGCTGTCACTGTAGTACATTTTCGTTTCCCATGTTTCCCCTCCAGTCTCTGATGTCCACCACAGCCTTCGGGCTCGGCTCCAAGTATTTTGCACTGTATGAGGTAGCAGGTGTTGGCATCCAGTGGCGGACCATCAGCCAATCACCAGTCGAAGGCGATGATTTTAACCTGGGACTGTCCATGATGATGCTCATCATTGATGCCGGTGTTTATGGCGTGCTCACTTGGTACATAGAGGCCGTGCATCCAGGTATGAAATCACTGCCCTCCGTATCACCACCGTCCTGTTCATATCATATCAGATAGATAAGATAAGATGTGGTTTCTCTCTCTTATAGGAATGTATGGGCTGCCCCGCCCATGGTACTTCCCCCTGCAGAAGTCCTATTGGTCAGGCAGCGGACGTGTGGAGACCTGGGATTGGCCGTGGTGTGGGGGCGGAGCTGCCAGGCTCAGTGTGATGGAGGAGGATCAGGCATGTGCTATGGATCAGCGCAGATCTGGTACGGACAGGAATAATAAATCAGGCCTTATGAAGACAGCCTTTGGACAAGATTCTCATATTCTATAGATGCACTTAACCAGGTCAAACTTGAACACACGGTTGTCTAAACTTATGAATTTACATACTGCGGCAGAATTAGGGTGCTAAAGCTGTTCATTTAAAGTTGTAGTTGAGCTGTACTTCCTAATCTTGTATCCTAAATAACTTACTGTTATTCTGTCCTAACGGTCTCTTCAAAAGTCACATTTATATCAAAAAGTTACTGCCGCACAGAGCCCATCTAGCTAAAGTCAGACTTTTGCGTTTCTATCCAGATGTTAACCCCTGCTGTGACAGATGTGCAACAGATGAGGCCTCCCTTATTAACATGTTTTGAATGTGTCCGAGCCTTTAAAAATACTGGAAGAAAGTTTTTCAAACCTTATCCTCAATCCTCAGTTCTGACCTGCATCCCAGTCCTCTGGTTGCCCTCTTTGGCACCACCGGAGAGGACAATGTACACCTGACTCCAACCCAATGCCGTACATCCACTGTTGCCTCTTTGCTCAATTTACGCTTCTCAGTTTGTCACTCGGATAAGAAATTCCAAAAGGTGTGGGGACCTTTTCTGCAATACTTCCAGAGCTCTCAGTCAAACTGATGATGATGTGTTTATTGCTTGTCTTTGTTGCCCACAGTCAGTGTGCTGTCAGTGTACTACATTATTTTGAAACTGCCTTTTTACATAAGCAACCCCTTTTCTCTCTTTCAATATCAAACCTGACCTCCAGCTCATATAGCATTTTTATTGTTATTTTGGGGGTTAGTGGAATGGGGGAGGATTATAATTTGATTTCATGCTGTGGTCTGTCTTGTGTATGCTCTGTAAAGTTTTGTAACTCTTGTATACAGCATGCAAACTTATTAAAATTTAATCAAAAATGTTCTTGATAAAAAAAAGTAGTTAAGGCTAGTACAAAAGCAACAGGTGAGTGAGAGTACCATGAAAAAAAAGTAGAATAATGCAGCGTGAGCAAGAGATCAGAATTGTTGCCAACGTCACCTCAAAAAATTCTAAAGCTAAATTTTGAATTAGCAAGGTCACACAGGTTCATCGAAAACCAAGGGGCGAAAGACTTTTTTTTTCAGTTTTAAAAAAAGACATTTATTTAACAAAAAAAAAGTTAAAATAATTAAACAGAAAGCTAAAATGTTGTGACACCAGTATTTGACAATAATGATATGATAATAAAATTAGCATTTAGGCAGGAAAGGGAATACGGATAGGGCTTGGGCTTATCGGCAGGGAATCAGAAAGGAGGAAAGGGGTCTTTAAACAAACCACCCATGACACCGCACACTAAAAAAAAACCCCAAAATATGAAAACACCACAACCAGGGACTGGGCTGCCACCTCAGGCCCACAGCAGCTGACCAACAGAGAGGAGAGAGTTAAAAACATGCCACAATAAGATCATAGAAAAAGGTTATATTTATATTTAAGCAGTATCTTTTATATGCCACATATTTCTCTCTGTGACCTCAGAGGAGATGCGAGGCATAGAGGAGGAGCCGAGCCACCTGTCGCTGGTGGTGTGTATCGACAAACTGACCAAAGTCTACAAGACCGGCAGCAAACTGGCCCTCAACAAACTGAGCCTCAACCTCCATGAAAACCAGGTGGTCTCCTTCCTGGGACACAATGGCGCTGGCAAGACCACAACCATGTGAGGGGGACATGTGTGTTTATGTGTGTGTATGAATGTATATGATGACCATAGTCTACACTGAAGATCAGTTGAAATGCTGATGTATAATTTATAGTTATATGTAATTATTACATAATATATGGAGTTTTTTTAATCTCCTGCCTCCTGCTGGCTTGACGATACCTATTAATGCAGAAAACCTAAATACGCAGCACTAGATCTAATCCATTTAGGTGTGCAACCAACAAATCTTGCTTGAATTGACTGTCTGTTTCATCAGTGCTACTTCCACTGACTTCCTTCATACGATTGTCACAGGTCCATCCTGACGGGCTTGTTTCCGCCCACCTCTGGCTCTGCCACAATATACGGTCATGACATCCGCACGGAGATGGAGCGTATTCGCCAGAACCTGGGCATGTGTCCGCAGCACAACGTCCTGTTTGACAAGCTGAGTGTGGAGGAGCACCTGTGGTTCTACTCCAGACTCAAAGGCATGGCTGAGGAAGACATACGCAAGGAGATGGACAAGTCAGTACAAGTCTGCTGCATTTTAGTTAAACCTTTGGACGCTGAGCGAATTGGTTTGATTTCTTTTCAAAAACATGGGAAGAGGCCAATAAGCAACAAAAAAAAAAAGAAATGCCCCCCAAACAAAATATCAAGAAATTAGTAAAAAATTAACTTAAAATTCAATAAAAATAAGTTTGACAATGAATAAATAAAACCAGGAAATAACCCAGAAAAAGGTGCCTAAAATTGTAATCATTTTTAACTTCATTTTAAATATGTTACAATAATCATTAGTAATATAGTTTTTCCTTAGCTTTTTCCTTTTTTCCATTACAATTTTTCCTAGCTTTTTAAAAATGATTTTCTAAATCCACAAATGTATGCAATTGTGGGACATTTGCCAAGTTTCTCATCGGCTTTTCTCGCATGTTTTTGAAAGAAATCGCACCAATTTGCTCAGGGTTCATAAGTTCAAATACCTGTGAAAGGTGTCTGAAAGGAACACAAGAAAAGTGATGTCAGTCCAGGTTTCAAAGGGTAATTCGTTTAGTTTGTGGGGATTCATTCTTTGCCTTTAGCTATCAGACAAATTGTGTCTAGGGTGCTGGTGGGAAGAGCTAATATGCATTATGTTGCTGTACATCAGTTATGGACCATACAGCGTAAAATGTATGTAAATCAAATGATGAGAGCATTACATTTACTCAGTATTCACATGTAGATGTCCTCAGGCCTGGACTCTTATCAAGCCTGAGAAATATAAGGCAGATTGGACAATGTACATTTAAGTCACAACAACTTCAAAACATTCCCCAAAATTTAAAAATTTAAAAACTTTTTATTGATTTATCACTGTACTGATCAAATTTGAAGTTTTTGTGATTAATTCACTCTGTGAAGTTAATTCAAATACAGAGCCTGGAAATAGCAAAAAAAAAACCCCACTAAAACTACACAGCAAATTCCCCTGATGGGTTTCGAGTACACTTACAAAAGGGATTTTTGTTTGTTTGATGATACATTCATATAACTTGCAAATTTCAGACATCTACACAAAATTTAAAGGTGGGGGATTTCACTTTAAAAACTGTAAGGTATCGAGCCACTTTGCCACTCCTGAGTACGAGAACTATATCAGATATCTATTTTCAGCATGTTTTATTAGTATTTGAACACTGCAAGCCTCCTAAAAACTAGCTTTAAGTATAAAAATAAAATTCAGAACAATAGTCCTTACAGTTGGTTCTTGGACCCTGATTACAAATAAAGAAAGTTAACTCTAATAGCTAAGTATTTAAAGACATCAGCAAAATGCAAGCCCACACAAATATACACAAGTATAATAACAAAATGATTTCATATCTTCCAACTATTTAAAAAGAGGATTTGATCCATTACTGACTTTCATTCGCCCTTTTCTTACCAACTGGCTCTTATAAAGCAGTGTGACACTAAGTTATTGTTAGCCTGCAATCTTACTACACACATTTATGATCTTATGCACTTAGTATTTTTATTAGTTTTAGACAATTAAAAAATACCAAACAACAAAAGCTAGGCCTGAAATTGTCTCTATAAACAAACAATAGAGACAGCCAGAGTGTCTGTGTTTGAGTTCTGTTCTTCGCGATTCATTCAATGTGTTCTCAAAAAGAAGCACGGGCCTTCAAATGGAGCAGGACTCTTTTTCTATTTCCCAGCAAAAACACATGATAATCGTTAATGAACTCAGCACTTCCTCTATAAGAGGTGATAAATAAAAAGTTTAAAAGTGATGAGCACTTTGCACATCACATTAGCACAACAGCTAAGCATGGCATCAACACTCTGCTGCTCTCAGTTTCACTTCTCAGACACTATAACTGCTTACATTTGTTAACTGTTTCCAGCTGCTTCCCCTTTTGCCATTTTTCAATTGCTCTTAAGCTGCTGTCAGTTCCTGCAGCGATGTTTTTTACTGACACTATACTGACATCGACCTGTGTCTAAAATAAAGTTAAAAAAAATAGATAGAAGATACCTTATAACTATAGTGATAGAGACTGTTATTGACAGTTGAATGACCTCCACCTCTTTGCTGTGTGTGTGTGTGTGTGTGTGTGTGTGTGTGTGGGTGGGTGGGTTTTTTTTTTTTCAGGATGATTGTCGACCTGGAGTTGTCCAACAAGCGTCACAGCTTGGTTCAGACTCTGTCCGGCGGGATGAAGAGAAAGCTGTCTGTGGCCATCGCCTTTGTTGGCGGCTCCAGAGCTGTCATCCTGGATGAACCTACAGCTGGGGTTGACCCCTACGCTCGCAGGGCCATCTGGGACCTAATCCTCAAGTACAAACAGGGTGAGTGGAGACTCAGAGCCTAATGCAGGGATGTCCTCTGGTTTTAACAACTACTTTCAAAAAGTTCTTATTGCAGTCCAGGGTTGTTTGGATGAAAAGAAGTTGTGGTAGTCAAATGTTAAATTTCTTTTACTGTAATTAGCTGTACATTCTTCAACATAACATTTTTTAATGCCCTCAAAAGCAAGGTGAAAAAATATTTTTTTGCAGGCAATGACCTAAGTTTATCTCCTATGTATGAGATATTATCAACTAGGAGATAATTGCCTACAAAAAAACAAAACAAATTTATGCCTTTGTACAGGTGGCTATCATGGCCAGAGGCATTCATTTTTGTTGTCCATTCTTCCATCTGTCTATACATAAGTCCCATTCTCAAACACAATATCTCAAGAATTTTTCCAAATTTGGCAAAAATGTCCACTATGACTCAGCAATGAACTGAGGTTGAAGGTCAAGGTCCCTGTGACCTAGTCTGTCTCATTCTTGTAAACATAGAATTACACAAACACCTTGAGGGATTTTCTTCAAATTTTGCTCAAATGTTCATTTGGACTTAACGGTAAAGATTAGATTTTGGTGGTCAAAGTCAAGGTACGTGACCTCCTCTGTCTCACTCTATTTAACACAATTTTACACAAACACCTTGAGGGATTTTCTACAAATTTGGCTCAAATGTTCATTTGGACTTAACGGTAAAAAGATTAGATTTCAGTCATAGGTCAAAGGTGAATGTCATAGTGACTTTGACTCCTTCTCATTCTTGCAGATGTGATATCGCAAGTAGGCTTTAAGGGAGTTGCATCGAAGTTGGTACAAACAACCACTTGGACTCAAACAAAGTGATAAGACTTTGATGGTTTAAGATCAAAGATCAAGGTTTTTTGCTCCAGAACATCACAAAATTTTACAATATTAAGTACGTTTACATGGACACGAATAACATGTTCATCATTGGGTTTTTGGAATATTATCTTTATGAGTTTTAGCATGTAAACAGCAACAACCATTTGTGAGAAACCTGAATATGTTAGCTGAAGAACTCCGAAAGAAGCTGGGGTGTATATGTGGAATATGAATAACCCGATTTCTCAGTGCTATTGTAGGGTAAAATTATGAAGTGATGACATTTTATATCTATAAGGTGAAAGGTCAGCATCATATCTCAGAAACAGAAAGGGAAACATTTGGTCAGATATTGAATTGATGACACTAATATGGGGTGTCCATATTAAAACTGCTGATTGTAGAGAGATCTTCTGTGCTGAAACATCCAAGTTTTCACAGAAATGGATAGTGTTAGTGCAACTTGACAGATGCACGGAGGGATATAACCACAAGGCAGTAATTCTAGTTTTTCCCTTGCCTCTCAGGACTTCGGTAGTCTTCACTTCAGGCATCTGCTTTATTAAGCCATACCCCTCAGTCATACAGTATCTTTTGCACATCAAAGATTTCCTTGGCTTCCTTTGCATCACTGCGCAGGATGAGGCTGCCTGGGGTCAGACTCACATACTCAACTAAAAACTTGTTTTTAAGAATATAAAAGGTGTCATGGATAACTCTGGTAATTGTTGTCACATTGTCAAATGTGAGTTTTGATTCCTTGACTGCTGTGAAAAGTAAAAAATTCTGGAAATGCAATGATCGCTTTTATATTATTTTTGAAGTTATTGTCACAGATCCTGCCCTTTTTTTGATTTTTTGTTTCAATTGTGGTGCAAACGAGCTGCTGTATGTACTGTATATGTATGTAAGTGTGTGTTCCTCTGCTGCAGGCCGCACCATTCTGCTGTCCACCCACCACATGGATGAGGCCGACCTCCTGGGAGATCGCATCGCCATCATCTCACATGGGAAACTCAAGTGCTGCGGCTCGCCACTCTTCCTGAAGAGCACCTACGGAGACGGATACAAGCTGACACTGGTGAAAAAGCAGAGTGAGGGCAGAGGTGTGTGCGCCTTTTGCTCTTCTTTTCAGTTTGCCCACCTGTTAAGATGACTGTCAGACTCAGGGTCTCCATGGATCCTTAAAAAGTCTTAAAAAGCATTGAATTCATGAATCTAAAACCAAGGCCTTAATTAGTATTAAAATGACTTAAACGAATCTTTCCAAAGTATTAAAAATGCTCAGACATTCCTGATGCTGTATTGTAAAATCTCAAAATATTTGGTAATATCAATTTTTTTGTTTAATAATCTAATAAATTCCTTTTCTCAAACCCATCATACAAATCTCACATTCAGAGTGAAGAACACAAAATTGCCAAGAAAGTTGGACAGAAGTGCCAGATATTTCCCTCTTTAGTTGGTACACCTGAAAGATACTTTCATGATAATATAAAATATTCATTGTCTTTCATGTGTTTCACTTAAAAAAGGTCTTTTTTAATTTGATGCTAATAAGTTTTACACAGACTTTTTCATTAGTACAAAGACTTTCCATGTTTTATGTCACTCTAAACATTTGGACAAAATAAAATTGTCATTCTTCACTTTTGATTATCAGAAATTTTGTCTTAAAATGCATTCCCAGAGGCATTTAAAAAAGTCTTAAAAAGTCTTAAATCTAACTTGCCTTAAGCTGTAGGAACCCTGGTTGGACTGGAGGTCATTGACAGGTTTACAGTAAGCTTGATAGTAGAAAATGTTAAGGACAGGGTGCTTTAATCTTTGATTTTCCAAGTGCTTAGCTCAACATGAATTGAGATTTATATTACGACTATGAGAAGACTGTGTGTATTTCGTGTTGTAATTGTTTTTGACAATAAAATGTCACAGTATTACTCTGCTAAAAAAGCATAAATCAATACTCTTCTCTATTTCCCTTTCACCACCCTGTCCTCCCCTGCTGCTTCGTCCATCATGTTGTGTTTCCTCTAATCCTCCAGGTCAGGGCAGCCAGCTGCAGCCTCCGTCCTCTCTGTCTCCATCCTCCTCTCTGTCACCCTGCTCAGAAGCTCGCGTCACCCAGTTTATTCGCCAGTTTGTGGCGTCCTGCCTGCTGGTGTCCGACTCCAACACTGAGCTGTCCTATGTCCTGCCCTCCGAGGCCGTCAAGAAGGGCTGCTTCGAGAGGCTGTTCCAGGTACACAAGATTAACAAGAGGGTCTCTGTGAGGACACAGGTGTACCTAAAATAAGAATTGTATATGTAACATTTAATCATGGCGGTAAATTACACACCATATTGCCCAGCGTGTAGTGTTATTTGAATCTTGGCAATGTTTTTAACCCTTTGACACCTGAGCAAATTGGCTTGATTTCTTTTAAAATCATGAGGCAACAGGCAGTGGGCATTGAAATGCCCCCAAAATGAGCAAGAAATTAATAAAAAAGCACAAGAATATTGCCTGAAAAAAGAGTTTTTAAAAAAAGGAAAGAAAGTTGTTGTTTGTTTGTTTTTTAAAGGCAAATATAATCCTATTATAATTTTAAAGAAATATAATTTTCCTAGCTTTTTTATTTTTTCCCTAGACATATTTCCCTATAATTTTCTAAATCTACTAATTTCTTGCAGTTTGTGGAACATGTCTTACCACGTTGCTTATTGCCTTTTTTTCCCCATTTATTTGAAAGAAATCACACCAATTTGCTCAGGTTTCAAAAGTTTAAATACTTGAGAGAAGCGTTCAAAGAGGAAAAGTGGTGTCGCTCCAGGTTTTAAAGAGTTAATACACTGGACTAGGGGTGACCCAGTATAGTCAACTATCTGAGGATATGATCTAAGGAGCCTAATTTGAGTGCTAATCTTACAGTCAAATTGTTTTAGTTGCAGAAAAATGAGGTCATGAAAGAAAGGATCATGTCACTGGGGCTATATTGGTGTGCTCTGATTTTATGTAAAATAACTTGGTTTCTCCCAATAAATCATGATATATTATTATCTATTTTGGTATAAGTATTAGAATTTGAGCACTCATAAGAATGTGGCACTCAAAGAACAGTAGATATTTTTCAAACGTATGAATGATCTTTGTCAAATTCAGTGGGGGGAGGCATGCTAAAACAGCAATTGCGGCTTGCTTCTCTTGAAGAAAGTCAAAAGCAGAATTGAACTTTGTGACATGTTCTGTCTGTCAGTCTATCGTTCAATTCCACTCCCTTACAGTACTGTTGAAAGCACCGATGTCGCACACACAACAGAAAAAAACTGTGCAGGAGGACATACAGACCAATAACGAAGTGGGAGGGAAAGAAAAACTGGATTTTGTTCTGTAAATCCTCTAATTTGCAAAAAAAGCATTGTGTTTGTCAACTGTAATGTGGGTTCCATTTTTAAGGTGGTGTGTGTTACAAAAAAAACCTTCAAAATTCTCAAAACTCTAAAAGCTTCCTTTATTATTAACATTTACTTGTATTTTTACTTTCAAAACTTAAGAACATTAAAATGATAAAACGACTTTTGAAACTTAAATACAGTAAATAGCAGATACTTAAAACTTTTACCCAAGTAATATTCTAACAAGTGACTTTAATACTTTGAACCCTGAGCAAATTGGTGTGATTTTATTTCAAAAACGTGAAAAAGGAAATGAGGAAGTTGTTAATAAATGTTTCACAAATAAGGTGATTTAGATTTTCTTTCTAAATCTTTTAAAGCTAGTCATTTCCAGTTTTTTAAAACAAAATTTCAGGTAATTTTATTGTACTTTTAACAAACTTCTTGCTAGTTTTTGGGTAATTTCTTCTTTCATTGCTCATGACCTTCTTCCCATGTTTTTGAAAGACATCAAGCCAATGTGCTCAGGTTTCAATGGGTTAGTTTCTACCAAAGTCATTTTATGTTAAGATATCTGTATTCTTACTCAAATATGACTTTGAGGTACTTCATCCACTGCTGGACTAATCAGACTGAACTGTAAATTCGTACACCCCTGCTCTGTACAGTGATGTGACATAGTCTTGTGTTGTGTGTTCCTCCAGGCTTTAGAGCAGAGTTTGGACAGTCTGTCCCTCACCAGCTTTGGGGTGATGGACACTACCTTAGAGGAGGTTTTCCTCAAAGTATCTGAAGAGGATCAGTCTCTGGAGAACAGTGACGCTGGTAGGACCGTGTTTTCCGCCTTCTAAGTCCAGATAGCTCAACACCTCCACAAAGTTTTTAGCTTCCATAAATAAGTCATGACTTTCTCAACAAAATTCTGCCAAATAAGCACTGTCTGAATGAAAGCTCTGACTTCAGATATCTGAGTTCATCCTTTGGCTCTAGGCTCAGTTGATAATCTCCTCCTTCTGTCTCCGTCCCCTGGCAGACATGAAGGGGTCCCCGGGAGGCAGCTCAGTGGGGAAATCCTCAGTGGGTTCAGGAGGCCTGTGGGGGCCACAGGCTGAGACGGGCCCTTCTGTGGAGAGCGAGAAGCCCGAGGTGGAGCTGAGTAATCTGGTGATGTGCTCTAGGCTGAGCCAGAGCCAGTCCTCGCTGAAATCCTCCTCGTCCATCGGCTCAGTGAGGGGGGATGAAGGGGGGCTCTATGCAGACTTCTACGGAGATTACTGTCCGCTCTTTGACAACGGCCAAGAGTCCGACTCTGCCAGCCTGCGGGGTAAGACAACCAGATGGCAGAAGTGCTTAGTCAGACACTGAATTTCCATCCTAATTACTGAGCTAACACCAGAGCAGCAAAGGAGCCAGGAGCCAGGAGCCAAGGGCGCCAGGATCTGATCGATACAGTGCAGCGTAATACTTGTACATACTTAGGAGTATACTTAGAAATTTGTTGGATAGCCAATTGTCCTACAAAAAATGCACATTAAAAAAAAAAATCAAATTGCATTCTTATAGCAGAGCTTGTCTTTCCTTGAATACCAGAAAAAAACATACAGTTCAGGATATCTGCACTGTATGTTGACACAGCTGCCACACACACATAAAGTAGAGTGGAGGACTCAGATCACATGACTTGACTCAGGTTGGACTTACCTTGCAAATTTGAGGACTTTACTAACACTGATGAAGACTGGGCTTCACTTTGACTTGGTATTCTTGAATTGAGACAGATGACTTGAAAAAACTTGACTTTTTAAAAATTCAGTACTTGCATTAATGTTTTCGTGAACGTGATATCTTTAGAACATCCTAAGAGAATTATTTCAAATTTGGCACCAACGTCCACTTTGACTCCAAAATAAACTGGTTACATTTTGGTGAACATAGCTAAAAGATCACGATCACTGTGACCTTGTTTGTCTCATTCTGGTTAACACAGTATGTTCAGAAAATCCATGAGGGAATTTTTGGAGATGTGACACAAACGTGCATTCGGACTTAACAATGTGCTAATTAGAATTTGGTGGTCAAAGGTCAAACATCAAGGTCAGTGTGACCTGGTCTTTCTCATTCTTGTGAACGTGATATATCAAGACCACCTTGAGGGGATTTCTTCCAATTTGGTGCAAATGTTCAAGTGGACTTAAGGATGAAGTGTTTGAATTTTGGTGGTCGAAAGTTAACTGTGACATCATAATGTCCGTTAAAGTACGTTTATGTGTCACTTTAGCAAACTTTTTGGCTTATTGGCTGGTGGAACTTTAGCTGAAAAGGTTATGTTTGACCACATGGATCTTCACAATCAGGGACGTGGGACCTTGGACTTGTTTGAGAATAATTCTTGAGACTTGCTCATGACTTGTACGTGTGTGACTTACTACCACATCAAGCCATCTCTGACATACAGAAGGCAATAATTTGTCTGTATCTGTTATTACCGCTTTCTGTGACTCAGTTGTTTTTTTGCAATGTTATGTGTTTGTCCTCAGATCTCTGTTGTAAAAAACATCTTGTTGAGACTTCCTGAATAAATAAATAAAGTTTAACTACGGTGAGGAACAAAATAAAGCATGCAGTGCTCTGCAAAATGTGTTTTGTCAAGCCTACAGAATCATCCAGACAGAGATGCGTTACTCTGTAACTGTGTTTTTCATTTCATTCATTCTTCCATTTTGTTAAATTCATCTGATGTCTCCTTTACCTCCAGGGGATGCAGAGAACCCGTCGTCCCCGGAGCCAGAGGTCCTGGAGGGGCAGGGCAGCTTCAAGTTGGAGGGTTGGTGGTTAAAGCTCAGTCAGTTTCACGGCCTCATTGTCAAGAGGTTCCACTGTGCCAAGAGGAACACCAAGGGCCTCTTCTCCCAGATCCTCCTGCCTGCCTTCTTCGTCTGTGTGGCCATGACCGTGGCCTTATCTGTGCCTGAGATCGGTGAGATTTTACTTCCATGGTATATATTCCATATATCATTTGGGTTCGACAGTTGTAATGTTCTTAAAAGTGCATCAGGAATAACACAGTAAGGATGTTTCTGTTTTTGATGGAAATCAGCTTGTTTGAAAATGCTCTAGAAAGGACTCTTTGTAGCTTGAAAGAAGAAGTTGTAAGTCACTCGCTTACACTAGAATTATGACAAACAAGATTTTAGAACAGAATTTTAATTTTAAAAAGGGCAGGCAGATTTATCTGTTTATTATAGTAAGACTGTAAGGACTCATTTAAGCACTAAAATGACTCAGTATAAGCTGAATTTGAAGTAACTACTAACAAAAGTGGAGTTAAAAGTAGAAAATTATCTCTGAAATTTAGTGACAAAGGAGTGTAAAGTTATAGAAAATGAAATACCTCACTATTGTACTTAAGAACAGGCAAGGCAAGGCAAGGCAGCTTTATTTGTATAGCAGATTTCATACAGCAGGGCAATTCAAAGTGCCACAAAATATAAAAAACATAATAAGGCTTACAGATTCACAATTAAAGAGATAAGATATAAAAGGTAAAATGATTAAAAAATTTAAAATAAAATCACCGTTAAAAAAAAGAATGTGTAGACAAGGGGTGCAAAGATAAAAAAAAAAAATTAAAGATATATAAATATCAGTTTAAATATACGTTTTCAATCGATACTTGGTGTAATAGATAGTATAACATAGCTTGAGTAAATGCACTATTACTTTCCACGCCTTGGGATTGTTGAAGACATTAGGGAGTTAAATAAAAATTTTAAAAAAACAAAACTATTCTGCACAAGAGAAGCAGAAAAGGCTCTGTAGAGCTGAGAGGAACTGCAGAGTGGATGGTCATTTTCAGTGGGTTTGTACCTTTGACTGCTACCTTTCACGTGACCCATTAATAGTAATCTGATTCATTGTTAATTTAGAAATATCGACAAGTTCAGCTTTGATAAATCTAAGCATTTAAGCAATAATCAGCAACAATTAAAAAAAAACATGAGAGAACATCATAAAAATGTAAATGTTTTAGCTAATGTGAAGCTCTTACCTAATGTTGACATCAGTATATATGTCGGACAGTTAGTGTTCTTAGCAATAAAAAATGAGGTGATTGTCAGTAAATGTTGGAGCCCTTAACAGAAGGAGGAACATTCTGTTTGCCTTGTCTTACAGGAGATTTGCCACCCCTGATATTATCACCATCTCAGTATCATAACTATACCCAACCGAGAGGCAACTTCATCCCCTACGCCAACGAAGACAGACCCCAGTACAGGTAACATGACATTTATTGTGTTCATGGTAATGGTATCATACATACATGTCCTTGGACTGTGGGAGGAAGCCAGAGACCCCGGAGAGAACCCACGCAGCCACGGGGTGAACCTTTATAATTATATTTTTTAATTGTTTTTTTTTTTTTTTCAATTTCCGCACTTAATTCATTTTTGCTTTCCTTGTTTATACTTCTTTCTTTTTTTGTTTTTTTTACTTATTTTCAGGTGATTCTCTTGGAACAGTTTTACAAATTTCTTTCAAATATTTGGGCAATGTTTTGTAAGTTGCTCATATATTACCCAGCAGTGGTTTAGTCAAAAGGTCAAAATGGACAAAAACATTTTGGAATAGATCTCTGTGTTGCTGGCCTCCCTTCTCAGGAGTAAGCTGTCACCAGATGCCAGCCCACGGAAGATCATCGACACCCTCCGCCTGCCCTCGGGCGTGGGTGCTACCTGCGTCCTTAAAACCCCCTTCAACAGCACCCTGGACCAACTGGCCCAGACTCTAAACCCCAGTGCCAACAACTCCAAAACCTTGGCTGCCCGCTACTTTGACTCCATGTGTCTGGACTCCTTCACTCAGGGGGTCCCTCTGTCCAACTTTGTACCCCCACCTCCTTCACCAGCACCATCAGACGACCCAGATCCTCGCTTTGAGGACGGACTGTGGAACTTCACAGTGGCCCCTCCAACCACAGTCCGCGGTGAGTCCATCTCATAAGACTGCTGATGACTACTGTCATATGTGCAGCCCACTTACATGTGTGCAGTTTCAAATATATCAGCCTAAACTGTTCTGGAAATGTCTCAACATACAAACTCAGTTCCGAAAAGGTTGGGACGCTATGCCATAAAATGTGAACAGAATACAGTAATAAATCCTATATTCTATTGCATACAGAAGAAAGACAACAATGTTTTTGGGTTGTCTGGCCATCTATTCTTTTGAACACAAAATCTCCAGAATGCCTTGAGAGAATTTCTTCAAAATTTAGCACAAACATCCACTTAAACTCAAGGATGGCCTGATTAGATATAGATGGCCAAAGATCAAAGTTAAAAATCATTGTGACCTTTTCTGGCTCATTCTTGTGTGCAAGTATCTCCAGAACTAGTTTTTGGTACCTTTGTGTTGGCTTCATTTTCATTCCCTGAGGTTGCAGCTTGACTTGGACACTTCAAGATATTGTTAATATAATAATATAATAATAATACTATAATAAAGTCAAAATATGAAAAGATCTGCAGTTAAAGACACCTCTTTATGTGCACTCAGAGCCTGTGACGTCTCCTCCCACCCTCCCCCTGTCCATCCATGAGCCGGTGCGTTGTACCTGCTCCATGCAGGGGACAGGCTTCTCTTGCCCCAGCGGGGTGGGGGGACGTCCCCCTCTCATGAAGGTGGTGACAGGTGACATCCTGGTGGACATCACAGGCCGGAACGTCTCTGAATATCTGCTCTTCACATCAGACAGACTGCGCCTGCACAGGTAGGACGGCTGTGGGAGCATTTCAGGGCTTTTTTTTCTTTTATTGGTGTCAACACAATAATTGAGGTTTGGATTAATTTTCAATACTGAAATGATACTTTTGTTGTAACCTTACCTTGAAAAATGTTTTTACAGTATTTTGCAACTGCTTTGGCTCAGTTTTCATTACAGATTTCTAGTGTACAAATCTAATAACACAAGAATGTAATCTTATTACGATCTGCCTCGTTACGACAGGAGTCGTTACGAGTACTATTAAACTGCATTGGTCATCCCTCAAGAATACACAAAAAGCAAAAAGAAAAAAACATGTATATCTATATGAAACACATAAATTAAGAAATTAATAAATAAACCTCAAAATAAACTGCATTGGTCATCCCTCAAGAATACACAAAAAGCAAAAAGAAAAAAACATGCAACTCATAAGCATATTTTCCAAAATGTTGCATTATTCTTTTACCTCTGCACTCAAACAAAATTAACTTAATTATTTAGCGCTGCAGTAGACATGCAAAACTATCATTCTTGAGCAACAGATTGAAGTGTTATTCTTTTGACATCTGTTGTTTTCTATTTTGTACCCTACTTTGTTCTCAATAGATATGGTGGTTTAACAGTGGGGAACATCCAGAAATCAATCCCAGCATCCTTTGGGAGAAAGATACCTCCAATGGTTCGCAAGATAGCAGTTCGCAGATCAGCTCAGGTAAGACAGGCACTCTGACCTGGACAACAAGGACACAGATGGAGAATAAACCACCACTGACAAAGTGACTGCTTGTGTCCAGGTCCTGTACAACAACAAAGGTTACCACAGCATGCCAACATATCTGAACGTCCTCAACAACGCCATCCTGCGTGCCAACCTGCCTGCATCCAAGGGCAACCCTGCTGCCTACGGTAAATACATCAGATTACAATATTACTTATATACACGGATGTATCTCCCCACTCAAAACTTAAGCATGACCTGAAAATGAGCATGAAAGGTCCCCTAGAAATAACGTTGTGTAATTTTGGCCACTCTAGCTTGTGGTAGTTATCATCTACATGAATGAGGTTGTCGTGTGTTTGTTTTTCAGGCTTCACACTGACAAACCACCCAATGAATCGAACCAGTGCCAGCCTCTCTCTGGACTACCTGTAAGTTGCTCAGCAGTGCTGATACTTAGTGGGGCTTATTTTGTAGTTTTGGCCATCATCACTATTAGAACAAGTAAAAAAATATGCTTATAGCTGAGATCTGGGAAGACGTCTGCCAAGTATTTCTGGTGATTAGACCGTTTCATCGTCGTCATTGGACTTCACTTCTTCATAATTAATTCTGCTGGTCTCCAACAACAGCAACATTTTCCAAGAAAAGTTGAGCAATTTTCCTTTTAAAAATCCAGGATCAAAAAGTCACTTTGGAGAAATTCATCAGTTAATTATGATGGATGTTTATTATTGGATTTCTCTCCTCTTCTCTCCCAACATCTCCTTCTTTCTCCTCTCCTCATTTCCTCTCGTCTGCTTTTCTCTCCTCTTCTCCCCTTCCCTCTCTTCTTCCTTTTCCTCCCCATCTTTATTTCTCTCTCTTTTCCTCTCCTCCTGTCTCCTCTCTCCTTTTACTCCTCTCTTATCCTTCTCTCCTCTCCTCTCCTCTCTCTCCTCTCTCCTCTCTCCTCCTGTCTCCTGTCTCCTCCTGTCTCTCCAGGCTCCAGGGGACAGATGTGGTGATTGCCATCTTCATTATCGTAGCCATGTCCTTTGTGCCGGCCAGCTTCGTGGTCTTCCTGGTTGCAGAGAAATCCACCAAAGCCAAACACCTGCAGTTTGTGAGCGGCTGCGATCCGGTCATCTACTGGCTGGCTAACTACATCTGGGACATGGTGAGGAGGACATACTGTGTGTGTGTGTGTGTGTGTGTGTGTGTGTGTGTGTGTGTGTGTGTGTGTGTGTGTGTGTGTGTGTGTGTGTGTGTGTGAGAGAGAGTGAGTGTGTGTGTGTGTGTGTGAGAGAGAGAGTGAGTGAGTGAGTGATGCTGTCAGGTAGAGGGCTGTGGATGTGTGTGTCCAGGTCTGAACATGTACTCTCTCCTCTCATCATCTGCCCTCAGCTCAACTACCTGGTACCTGCCACATGCTGTGTTATTATTCTGTTTGTGTTCGACCTGCCGGCCTACACGTCCCCAACTAACTTCCCCGCTGTCCTCTCCCTCTTTCTTCTCTACGGGTGAGACATATGACTGCACACACACACACGCACGCACACACACACACAGGCATGACTGATGCATAACAACCTGACTGATTGAATTTGAATGTAAGGTATGGCCATTCTCTGGGTGTAGTGGTCTCACAGCTTCTATTAACGGTTCAGTTTTCCAACTTTACAAAAAGCTGAGTAGAACATAGTTGACATTTTTTGTGATCAAATGGCAGAACCAAAAGTTAGTTGTTTGTTCTTATTCCCCTTATTGATTAGAGCAGTGGTTCCCAACTAGGTGTTTGCGGTCCAAAAGTGGATCTTAAGTCCAAGTGCAAATGGACCACAAGTGACTCACAAACATGCCTAGTTTCTAAAAAAAAAAAAAAAAAAACACAAAATAAAAAAAACACTGTATTTTGAAATACAGTACATTTTCAGTAAAGCTTTTATTTTGAGGTGCAGTTTCTGTTTATTCTTGCAATATTTGACAAAAAAAAGAAAAACAACTAAAAAGTTAGCAAATGTGGTTAAAAAAAAAAAAAAAAATACTTTTTTAAAAATGTATTCCCAGTGTGCCTGTTTAAGGGTTAAAACAGCAGTTTGTGTCTGCAAAGAAAAAGTGTTGCTGTTACTCTCAATTATCAACAGATGTCACTGTCAACTGCTTTCACCAAACTGCTGTCTTTATAATTTTTGTAACACTCCCACAAATTGCCCTCTGGGACAAATGATAAAATTAAGTTGAATTGAACACTTCATATATTTTTCCCACAAAAGAGAACTAGCAAATTATGAATGCAAACACACGAAATGGAGCAGTGAAATAATGTTTTGGTGCAGGTTCCTAAAAAATTGGATCTATAACATTTTAAAAGCTACATGCACCATTGCAACATGGGGGGGATGACGCAATGAGAACCTAGGAAAAAAATGTCCCACAAATTTCAAGAAATGAGTAGATATTGATGATTATTCAAAATAAGCTAGCTAGCTGTCCGTCAAATTATATTTACAACTATCATGTTTATGCATTGAAAATTATTTAGAAAATATTATTCCTTAGCTTTTATTCCAAGTCATTTTCTTGTTTTTGTTATTTTACTTTCATTTTCATTTTCTTATGATTTTTCAGGCAATTTTCTTGTCATTTTTACTCATTTCTTGCTAATTTTTGAGTCATTTCTTCTCAAGCTGCTCATTGCCTTTTTCCCATCTTTTGTAAAAAAATTAAGTCACTTTCCTCAAAGGGTTAACAAAACATAAATTCAGTTTCTGCATCTCCACATTTTTGTTTTGACCTGAGAAATGTCAGGAAGTGCCCTCCAGTTTCTATCTTTCTCTCAGGACTGGAAGCTTTAAGAAGTACTCAGTAATTTCACTCTTTCTCCTAGGTGGTCCATCACTCCCATTATGTACCCAGCATCCTTCTGGTTCGAGGTGCCCAGTACGGCCTACGTGTTCCTCATCGTCATCAACCTCTTCATAGGCATCACTGCAACTGTGGCCACTTTCCTACTGCAGCTCTTTGAGCATGACAAGGTCAGTCTGACTCTCGTTATTATAAATACTGCAGCCTGTCAAACATACTGCGAGGATTTAACCCCTCATGTCAGATGTCAACACTTTATTCTCACACTGCAGCAAAAATACAGATTAGATGTTGCAGTCAGACTCATCATCTCTGCCACATATTTGCCACGATTAAGATAATGAATCGAAAAATAAATCCTATAAAATGAGTATGGAGCCTTGTTATGAGACGTTGTTTATTTCTTTACTCTTTTCATCTCCTCCAGGATCTAAAAAAAGTCAACAGTTACCTGAAGTCCTGTTTCCTCATCTTCCCCAACTACAACCTGGGCCATGGTCTGATGGAGATGGCCTACAACGAGTACATCAACGAATACTACGCCAAAATAGGTACACTACTCATCACACAGAATGCATGAGGAGACTAAGTGAACAGAATATAACAGCTCAAAACTCTGAATCCTAGAGGAATCTTTGGAGTTTCTCTCACAGTTCCTCTTTTGATAAAAATGTAAAAAGCACAGTTAAAGCATGTGCTTGTAAATGAACAAAAAGAAGACACTATTATCCTGTAAAACTTAAAATATAAGCCCCAATTAGATGCCCAGTCGCTTTTACCAGCTCTTGAGGCTACACATTTTTTTACTAGTTCTTTTTGAACCTCCCTACTCTGTATTTGACTCTCTCAACCCCACTGGATCCTACTGAAGACATAAGTCTGTAAAAACGCCAAGCAAATACAAAGCTTTATTTTTAAAAGGCTTAATCATTTCCTAAAATGGTTTACCACAGTTAGTCAAACAGGAAGAAAAGTGCATCAGCCTGGAAACCCAACAGCCAGTATTAAAAAAACACTGGTGTAGCCAGTGGATATTCAGGACAAGACTTCCTCCTCTATGCACCGCTCATTGTTTACAGTTCGATAAGCAACTTGACAAAAAAACAGTGGAATCAGTAACATATAAACAGGTGAGTTATATAAAAATTAATCCTGTGCACGGTTGTCATGAATGGGAAAATAAGCTAGGCAGACCAAAAATGTTTGATAAAAAATGCTGCAATGTCATGTTAAATCAAATTCATTGATATTCATTAAATTTTGAGTATTTTCAACTTGAAATGTTGAAAATGTATTCAACCGCCACGTCATTAGACTATCTTTGCAATGACAGAATGTGCTTCAATCATAAAACACATTTATTCAGAAGAATTCAAACAGAAACCTTTTTTTTTTTGGAAAAAAAAAATCCAGAAACTCTACGCTACTCTGTATGAATTTATATTTGCACGTGAATGCAGAAAAAAATGTGAAAAATGCAAGTAAAAGGCTCAATTCAAGGAGTCTGAGATTGCATTTAGGCCAGTGTGTTCCACCTCTTTTGCTCTCCACTCAGACTGTTCACCTGCGTCTCACATCTTCTTGGTGAATACTACTCGCACTACAAATGAAAACCAGAGTGATACCCAAATGTGGTTCAATATCTATAGATTCTACAATCATATGCAAATACTTGTTTACAGAGATTAAGAGTAAATTTGTTGGGGACTATTTTCAGTGGTGGAGTAATCTACACTTGATGCTTATGTAAGAAGCGGCACAGTGTGATTCACTGAGTTCAGATAAACCACAGCATGTGTTAAACAGCAATTGAACTTACGATAAATCCGGCTTTGCAATAACAACACTTGTTAGAGGGCAACATTCATTATTGGTTTGAATCTTTTCGTAACATTTGTTGTCAGTACAAAGTCTTATGCTTTAAAGTAAACACAGCTGACCTGTACTTGTTTTACTCTGTAATTTTGTTTATTGTAAAGTAAGACGTTGTTGTGAACATGTGCTTTCAGGCCAGTTTGACAAGATGAAGTCTCCATTTGAGTGGGACATCGTGACTCGAGGACTTGTCGCCATGACAGTTGAAGGCTTTGTTGGCTTCCTTATCACCATCCTCTGCCAGTACAACTTCCTCAGGAAACCCCCGTGAGTGGTGTGTGTGTGTGTGTGTGTGTGGCTGTGGGTGTGGGTGTGGGTGTGTGTGTGGGTGTGTGTGTGGGTGTGTGTGTGTGTGGGCGTGTGTGTGTGTGTGCTAGGTACAGACACCAGCTGCACCAACCACAGTAGAAGGAAACTGATCCTGATGCAATACAACCTCAGCAATGTTCTGTTTGCAGTTGGAGTGATGATTGACAGATGACTGACTCTCAGAGTGAAAGAGTCATTTAATTTGCTGTCCCTCTCCTAGGGACATAAACAAATACTGTTTAACCCTTTGAAACCTGGATCGAAAACAGTTTTCTTGCGCTGCATCCAGACGCTTTTCACAAGCATTTAAACCTCTGAAACGTCAACAAATTGATTTGAGGAAAAGGCAATGAGCTACTTTTCAAAAATACAAAAAAAAATTTGCAAAAGAAAAACAAGACAGAGAATTAATAGAATTATAAAGTAATTAATTTATGCTATTTTTAGGTACTTTTCTTGTAACTTTTGACTAATTTCTTGCTCATTTTTGGGTAATTTTAAGTTAAGCTGATGATTGACAGTTTGTCAGGTTTCAAAGGGTTCAGAGCATTTTAGGAAATGTAGGATATCACTTTTTTAATTCTTTATTTTTCTGGACAGCATTTTATGGTGCAGAGCATACATTAATATAGTAGTAATTGTTTAATTTCCCTTGCTGTTGAGGTCTTTTTTATTAAATGAAATTTAGGAACTATTAACAATTTGGGAGAGATCATGTGTACATATAAAAGCTTGATACAATATTTCATGAGACTTGTCAGTGCAATTAAAAAATAATGAAGTTAAAAAAATAAATAAATAATAATAAAAAAAATAAGAAGAAGAATAAAAGGGTGTAGGATATCACTACACAGTGGACATTTTATGGGTAAACAGGAACACCAAAGACATAACTGAAAGCAGTTGTATGTGTCCAGGAGGGTGCCAGTCAGCTGCCAGCCTATAGATGATGATGATGTGGACGTGGCCTGTGAGAGACGAAGAGTGCTGCGAGGAGACGCCGACAACGACATGCTGAAAATTGAGAACCTGACAAAGGTTTTGACAGCCGGCTTATCACCACTTAGAAAACCTTTCGACGATACAGTTTGTTTTCACAGAAGTTTGCACACAATTGGTGCACATTTTACTCAAACATTAAACCTTTATTTATCCAGCTATGCCAGTAGAGTAAATTCACCTAAAGTTAAAACTGCAGTTATGCAAGAGAAACACATGATTTGTGGTTAAGGAGCTTGAACTTACTAAAACACCGGCATGGTCATTGAATGTGTATGTATATTTGTTCAGGTGTATAAATCCAGGAAGATGGGTCGTATCTTGGCGGTGGACCGACTGTGTCTGGGTGTCAGACCTGGTGAGTGTTTTGGACTGTTGGGAGTGAACGGAGCTGGAAAGACCTCCACCTTCAAGATGCTGACGGGAGACGAGTGCACCACTGGAGGAGAGGCCTTCATCAACAGCAACAGGTCAGTGTTCTGCTCTCAGATCTGACACAGTCAATCCATAAAAATAACGATGAGAAATCATCTGTAGCTACACACTTTAATAATGTGGCACACAGCTTAAGTACATGAGACGGTGACCACAGAGAGGTGGCAACAGAGACAAAATCCTTCTTCAAAGGGAGACATACTGGATACATCACCTTGACACCCTCATTCTTAATGGGTTGAACAAGTAGATTTCATTTGCTTGCTTTTTATCAATTGCATTTTTATATTCATCCAGTAAACATATTTTTTTTTATTTATGATGAAAATACTTAGGAATTGACAAATTACAGTGATTCTGTGCCTTGATAAAATGTTGGCTCCCCCCTGCTGAGATGCACGGTTAATGTTTTGATGTGGTGACTTATAATAAACCCCACCTGGTGGCTTTCTTCATAATATTGCCAAATCTACACACTGAAGAAGGGCATCTGGCCTGAAACATCCGCGTGGCAGTAAAAAGAGTTATAATTGGGAGTGCTGTTCTGATCTTTACACACGAGAATATTCAATAACATAACAAAACTGCTCAGACACACTTACAGGGCATTATCACGCCAACAAGTTCTCATCCCAAGTCATCAGAGTTTCAACCTGATGCCGTCCAGAGGTGTATCATACAGATGCAGCTGGTTCCGTCCAACTGCATTCTTAACTAGCGCTGCCCATCTATGTATCATGCTGCTGCCACAGGTGCCATCCAGCTGTCTGGTGAATGGCCTCTGTGTTTTTTTCCTATAAATTGTCATTTTTATTCATCCAGTATACATTTTACTTATTATCACGTTTTATTTTTTTATTATATAAATATAAATTAATTGACAAATTACTGTTATTCAGTGCCTCGAGAAAATGTTGGCTCCCCCTGCTGGAAAGCACTGTTTATGTTTTAATTTGGTGACTTAAAATCAACCTCACCTGCACACCTCTCAAACACTATTTTCTGCTCAAAATCACCTTCTGCAAGCTTGATAATGGAAGATGTTACAAAGTACTGTCAGTGGAGTGGTGAGTGGTTTTAGCAGAGCCAGGTTGTATCACCCAGCATGAGTGTTGGAGCTCAGTAATGCTATTGTGGCTGAATGGGAGCAAAGCCAGGTTCCAGCATCCTGAAAGTCATAGGAACATTGTGTGTGTGTGTGTGTGTGTGTGTGTGTGTGTGTGTGTGTGTGTGTGTGTGTGTGTGTGTGTGTGTGTGTGTGTGTGTGTGTGTGTGTGTGCGCGCAGTATCCTGAAGGACCTGTTGCGTGTGCAGCAGAGTATCGGCTACTGTCCACAGTTTGATGCTCTGTTTGACGACCTGACAGCCAGGGAACATTTGGAGCTTTACACTCGCCTCCGTGGCATTCCTTGGAAAGACCAGGATAGGGTTGGTCTCACACACACACACACACACACACACATACACACATATATATACTTGTCTTTCCACATGTGTGTGAGCATCACAGACTGACAGTACCCCTCCTATCCCTCCAGGTGGTGCAGTGGGCTTTAGAAAAGCTGGAGCTGTCGAAGTATGCAGACAAGCCTGCTGGCACTTACAGTGGAGGAAACAAACGCAAGCTTTCCACTGCCATCGCTCTGATCGGATACCCCTCTCTCATCTTCCTGGTAAGAAGTTTTAATATGCTGCACAACAACACTGTGAGTTAGCATTAGCACAAAAACTGCATGTAAAATGAGAAATAGTTTTCAATCTTTCATTTTCAAAATATTGCACATACCATATTTCTACACTACACTACATATTTCAAATTTCCCCCATTAAAAGCCATAATGCACACACACATACACATACACACACACACTTCATCTTTTACTGTTCAGGAGCTTAATTGATAGTTAAATAAAAGGCAATACCTACTTGTTGGACTTTTAGTTTGGTAACCCGTACCTTCGTCACAAAAAAACCCACCGAAAATACATACATGTACTATTAACCCTTTAATGCCTAGATCTTGGCAAGAAATGTCCCGCAGAAAAGATCAAGCTAATATACTCGGTTTTAAAGGGTTAAGGGTTGGTGCAAGCACAGCATTGTCTCAGATTAAATTTATTCCCTTTAGTCATAACCCCCTTCACTCTACAAGAACATGTTTTGTATTTTGCAAGAAAGTAGATATTTCTTGCTTTTTACATTATTAGTGCATTCTTAAATCCCACCAGATTCATGAATTTTACATCCAAGTTTGACCTCTTTTTAGGGACTGTTCATTATTTATGGTGCAAAATGGAAGAGGCACTTTAAATTATTTTTTAGCCACTGATGAGGTGGTGATGTTTTTTTATTTAGCTAAAGCGAGGGACATTCAACTTTAAATTGTTTTGTATTTATTTTAAATACCTTAAGAACCCCAAAACCTGTAAGTGGCTTTTAAAGGCATGTTTTCTGTAAAAATCTCCAAAATCACAGCATTTATCACAGCCAGAATGTGAAATGTGAAATATAGCTATTTATGGTGCAGGGAGAGTCATGCATTTAGGACAGTACAGCACCTTAGTGATGCCACCATATTCTCAGATCTCAGCTTTTACTTTGGGAGTAGAATGCGGTAAGAGCGACTTAATCCCATATTTTATACTTCGTAAAAATGATAAAGTTGGTATATAACATATATAGGTTTTGATATTCAAGTTTTTACAACAGTTTCTGTACATTTTGAATGGTGTATAGCAGTAGACTAAACTAAAATTATGCTTATATTTGCATTACGTCTTGTATTATTCCTGTTAGAATGCAGGCCAAAATAAGTTATGTACCACAGTTCTGGTGCAGTTTAGTGCGCATGACAAAAGAGGATATGATGATGATGGAAGACGACGAGAAGTCTGCGTAGGTGTGGATCAGTGTAAGTCCCTGACCGTGCTTTTTTGTTTTGGAATGTGTTGTACAGTTTTATGCGAGACAGGAACAGGACATCAGGTCGGTAGTGGACCAGACGAGATGTGATTATGAAAGGACTTTGCCTGTTGTATTTTTCAGTATTTCAAAATAAACCACGTTAAAGTTTTCCTGCCTCACATGAGTATTTGTAATGTGGGCTAGGAACTATGATATGTTGAAGCGGCCACTCTAAGTGTTATCAGAAATGACAGAATAATCCTTTCAGATATATTCATTCTGAGATGTCTTTGTCAGTTTCATACGCTGCGAAAGGACAACAGTAGCTACAATGAGTGTAAACCGTAAACACAGCAACATTTTTAGTGAACTGTATTTGTGGGATTCTCCAGGATGAGCCCACCACTGGCATGGACCCAAAGGCCCGCAGGTTCCTCTGGAATTTAATCCTGGACATCATCAAGACTGGACGCTCTGTAGTGCTGACATCACACAGGTGAGACACCTCAGGCCCAACATTTGGTGGAATCCTTTTTGCTGTTGAGGCTTACTTTTGCTTCTTTTTGACCGTAGTGTGCCTAATAAATGATGTGATGCTGTCCTCTGCAGCATGGAGGAGTGTGAGGCTTTGTGCACCAGACTGGGCATCATGGTGAACGGCAGGTTTAAATGTCTCGGCAGCATCCAACACCTCAAGAACAGGTCAGGAGGAGAAAGATCCACCTTTCTTTTGAGAGTTTTATATTAACAGCTGACTCTCTGGTAAATGAACTACATTTATATAGTGCCTTTTGTTGTTGCCATTATAATATGTTTGTAACAATATAAGCAAGCTCAAGATGACCTTTTATGGAAAACACAAATTACCCGATATTTCTGTCCCATTGGAAATACATGGACTTTTTATTCTGAACAGAACTCCTTGATAAGATATAAGTCATTCTTACACAGAATTTCTGTTAGTATTCTACCAGCCAAAAAGTTGAACGCCTTAAGGGCAAAATTATCCCAACAGCTGCTGCCTCTCCTCTGTCTATGGTCACTCTACACTGTAAAAATAACTGTTTTAACTTAAAGGTTGTGTCCAGACTAAGTAAAACTTTTAAGTTGACTTAATTTGAGAAGACAAGCTGAATCATTATGAAATTAACTCAACTTGTCTTCTCATATTCAGTCAACTTAGCCTTAGCCTTAACTTTTAAGGCAGCCTGAAACCTTTTTCTTTTAAGTTAAAACTAATAGTTTTTATAGTGATTTACAGAATACACTGTAAAAAGAAACATTTTGTTTTAACTTAAAAAGGGTAGTGTATTGGCTGCCTTAAATTTTTCAAGTTGACTAAATTTGAGAAGACAAATTGAATCATTACAACATTACTTCAATTTATTTTCTCAGATCCAGTCCACTTAAAATTACAAGACAGCTGGAACACTAAGATTTTCAAGTTAAAACAAATAGTTTTTTTTACAGTGGGTTGCAGAATTTTAAATACTGTAATAAGAAACAATTTGGTGTATCTTAAAAAGGTAGTGTCAGGACTTCCTAAAATTTTCAGGTTCACTGAATTTGAAAAGACAAATCATTACAAAATTACCGTAACTTGTTTTCTCAAATTCAGTCTACTTTAAATGATAAGGTAGCCCAAACACATAACTTTTTCATGTTAAAACAAAAGGGTTGTTTTTTTTAAATTGTGTATATCTGCTTCATGTTATGTCAACAGCACTATCTGATTAGTTATAGATCACGATTATTAACATATCAACAGTGAAGGCTGCAGTGCCACAGACAGGCAGACTTTAAAAAAGTCTACAATAATTCTTAAAAAAAAAAAAGAATTTACGCATGTTCAATCCATGTATCATTTGTTAATTCTATGCAACATTTCACAAATAAAAAATGAGAAAAACGACTTGCAAATCTTAATTCTACATTGATTTGACAAACAAAAAATACAGTTTTAGAAAACTGAATTAATCTTTCCAATTCTTTTTTTTTTCATTACTGATATGAAAAATTTACCTGATAAACATTACACAGACCGCTCTTTTTTTTTTGAGCACAAAATCAGAAATTGGACAAATGAGTTGTTATTCGTTTATTTTGGTTTTGGAAAAGAATATTGGAAAAAAAGCAATTTCTTTGTTTTTTGTTTTTTTATTTTTGGTTTTATTTTGAAAAACGAATGAATGGATTGTGTTTTCTGATCTATTCCAGGTTTGGGGATGGCTACATGATCACAGTGAGGACCAAGAGCAGCTCTAATGTGAAGGAGGTGGTTCGATTCTTCAACAGAAACTTCCCTGAGGCCGTGCTGAAGGTAGATCACTGCAGCTCTCACCAGTCAATCCACTGAGCGCCAGTAAAAAAGTAGAGGATTGAGCAATATCTCCCAAAAAATTGATCACTGGTGCACAGTCCAGATTGTCTTATAGACAGGTGTACCGGATCAAAAATGTGACTTTAAGAACCAAGAAATCCTGCACACTATCAATCACCTGGATTCACTACATTAGTAAATTAGTAAATAGTGATTAAATGTGTGCACGCCTTGTCCTCTGTTTAATGCAGGGTTTCCCACATAGTCAAGGACTTGTGGTGGCCTACCATGATTAAAGCATCTGCTGCCACTTAACCATTTCCTATTTTCTGAACTGCATTGGGTTTAAAAGTTTGCTTTTTGCAGCAGCTGCTCCTCTCATCCATCAATCTCCAACTGGATCGATGGATCAATTATCCGTCCCACGACCCGAACTCCTCAAACTGCTGCTGTGAGAAAAAAACAAACAAAAAAAACCTCATGACAAATTCTGTCTGCACTGCACTCACAGATTAGCAAAAATGTCTGAATTTGGAGCAGCCCCAAAGAAAGCTCCAGCAAAAACACACAATCAAGATAAAAAAAATATGGTGAAAACTGCATACGCCGGGATTTAAACCCCACTTTAAATTCCGTCCCCATCCCACCTTGTTTTCATCCTGCCTGAAACAATCATGCAAAATAAGACACTGGTAGTAGCAATAAACAAAGGAATAAATAAACAGGAAATTAAATATGAAAGTAAGTAAATAGGGGAATAAATACAAAGGTCAATTTAAAAAAAAAAAAAACTGATTTTAATTTATGTCCCATTTTATCAATTAATAAAATGTGCACGTGTAATGTTTATTAGCATATTAATTTATTTTATAAGTTATTTATTTTTTTAGCAGCTTCCATCCTCCATGATAAGATAAGATACCATAATTTATCCTCCATGAAGTATGATATCTCCTCACGCTTATTTACTTCTATAATTGTCAGAGATTAGGTTAAAGTTGTGATGACAGCTGGTTAAAATTATATTGTGATTTTTTTTATGAGTGTGCAGAAAAAGAAGACATTTGTTCGGTTTTGTCCTGTGTAATATTTTCTATTATACATGTATTTTTCACACTGCAATTAGCAGAGTAATGTTGGGTAAATATCTTGAAGAGATTATTATTATCTCCCTCTTTTTAAGAGTAATCAGACACGAAGCCTTCTGTTATCGTATCTGCAGGAGCGTCACCACACCAAGGTCCAGTACCAGCTGAAGTCTGAGCGGATCTCCCTGGCTCAGGTCTTCAGTAAGATGGAGCAGGTGGTGGAGGTGCTGGGCATCGAGGACTACTCTGTCAGTCAGACCACGCTGGACAACGTGAGTCAACACTCTGCTTCAGCTTCATGCACAAAAAAAACAGGGAAAAGGTTAAGAAATGAAATTAATTTTTTGTTTTGTTTTCTGCTCAGGTGTTTGTCAACTTTGCCAAGAAGCAAAGTGACAACCTGGAGCAGCAGGAGGTGTCGCCCCCGGGTGGTGGACAGTCCCCCCTGCAGCGCATCATCAACCTGCTCAAGTCTCGGCCGGCCAACACAGAGCTCAACGCTCTGATCAGCGAGGCGCCGGAGGAGCTGGAGAGCGACGATGACGAAGGACTCATCAGCTTTGAGGAGGAAAGGGTGAGTGGATCACACCTGTAATTTTTATCTTTATTTATTGGTTTAGATTTTTAGTAAACATGAGCTGCAGGAAAAGCATACAGAAACACAGGGACCCGGATCTTAAGCCAGTGTGTGATACGCTCGCTGAACACATGAATGGTAATAAAATATTTGGGTGTGGTCCACTAGTACACATCCAGCCTCCACACAGGAGTACTGCATCTCAGTTAAATTAGTTTTTTCTTCAGTGTTGTAGAAATCTGAAAAAAAGGGAAATCACCCAGGATGGAGCAAGGGTGTGCTTGCAAAAAAAGAAGCACGTAACAGATGTATGTCGACTCTGTGATTCAGCTTTTAGTGAGTAAAAACACAAACACAATTTGATATTCTGTGCCTGAGAGCAGCGATACTCAACTTGCTTTGCTTGGGGGCCATTTTTGCAAAATGCCAGGGGCAACAGCCCCATACCTGTTTTTAGGTTGGTTTTTTTGGGGGGGATTTTAGGGATGTTTCTAGGATCCTAAAACAATTCTAGGATCTTAGAACATTTCTAGAATTTTTGGACTTTTCTGGTATATTAAGACATTTGTAGGATTTAAATATATTTCTGGGATTTTTGGACTTTTCTGCGATATAAAGCCATTTCTAGGATTTAAGTACATTTCCAGGATTTAAGGACATTTCCAGGATTTCCAGATCTTTCTGGGATTTTAGACCATTTCTAGGATTTAAGGACATATGTAGGATTTAAGGACATTAGGGGCTTTGCTAGGACCTCTGTCAGGGGCTGCAGGGGATCCTTCACTGGTAAATTTTTGATAAACAAGCTCTATTTTGATGCTTTTTTATGCACTCTGACACCTGCCGTATACTAAAAGTGCAAAAACAATCCCCAGCGTAAATCGCTTAATTTCTATTGTGAATTAGAAACTGGTTGGGGGGGGCGATTTGGCTCGCAGGCCATAACTTGAGTATCACTGCCCTAGAGGCATGACTAAACTGAAGCTCTGGAGGAACTCATGGGGACCTGTGAAAACCCCAGGCGTTCTGCTGGCTGTATGTGGCTCCTGCAGAACATTCATGTGACAATATCACTAAGGCTCACGCAAAGTGGAATGGATGGTGAGGTCAGTGTCACTGCCTCATGCCACTGTCACGGTAAAAACCTGCCAAATCAACACTGACTGGCTGTCAGAAAACACATCCACATCAGGCACGAGAGTCCTGTGAGACAGAGCTTGGGTTTTTCCTAAGTGCATTCACTGTGTGTGTGTGTGTGTGTGTGTGTGTGTGTGTGTGTGTGTGTGTGTGTGTGTGTGTGTGTGTGTGTGTGTGTGTGTGTGTGTGTGTGTGTGTGTGTGTGTGTGTGTGTGTGTGTGTGTGTGTGTGTGTGTGTGTGTGTTGAAACGAGCCACTCAAAGAGCAGAGACGAGTAGAGTGACAGGGTGGTGGGGGGGGAGGGGGGGGCCCATCTTTCTGAGCTCTGGGGGGTGCAGAGTGAGAGCGGAGCTGCTGCTTTAACCCCGAAGAGGACCAAAACTCTCTGCACCATGGAACATAGGACCAGTAGTTCAGTAATTCCAGCCTCAAATTTTGAATCCCAGGGGGGAGCGAGGTGGTTCTGGTGAGATCATCCAGCTGGAGGAGATGACCTGCAGGGTCCAGCCTGTCAGTAGAGACACAGCAGCAGGAGTGCTTGCATTTGGACTGAAGACTTTGTCCCTTTGGAATGTTTCCATTTTTCTTTTTGAGAATGTATCTCACTAAACGGCAGATGAATACAGTAGGATAGCTACCTTTTGTTAGTGAATGAACATATCATGGGTGATATTTGAAAAACCAAGTGTTTGACAGCACAGGTTACTTTGAGTTGGTTGTGCGCGCTCCCTAATCAAAGGGCCCGATGTATCCAGAATGGGCCCTTGTTACTGTACCAAACTAGACCTGCCTTGAGAGCATGCTGTGATGAAGTCGATTCCCATTGGTAATGTAATACAGTCTATTTTTCTGTGGCAAGAAGAGCGGTTTATTTTGGATATCAAAGCAGCTGCGGACTGATGTGATTTATTTTGCAATAACAGGATGTAGAGAAATGCACTTTGGAAAGTGGCGGGTGTGCACACGCGTGCAAGCTTTTGGCCTTTTTTCTTTTGAACTTGATGTCAGAGACGTGGAGAGAATGTACACGGCATGGTTATTGTCCTGATGGTGCCTCCCTTCTATCGACTTGTTTCGACACTGTACATTTGGTCTCTTTTTACTGAATGCTCTTTTGTGCTTTGAACATATCATTATGTTGTGGACTCTGCCAAGAAGATCCTCTATAAACCGGACACAGTGTATTATAATAACAATAATAATGATAACTCCATCTCCAGTGAAGGTAATCAGCAATCTAACAGTCTGACACCGCAGTGACTCTGCTTATATTCCCTGACAATAACTGCACTACCATCACTGTGATACTAAAGGGAACTCTCAGATCAGAATAATCTATTGTTTTAACTTGGGTACAATACATGTTTTATGATTTGCAGATGTATTTGTAATTTTCTATGGAATTTGGAGAACTTAAAATGTGCAAAATATCCACATTTAAAAAAAGAAAAAAGAAAAAAAACTGGATGTTTCTCTTACTGTACGTTGGCTTGTGGTTTTAACTGGTCTCTCTCTTAAGTTTTGTGATAATTGAGTTGTAACCTGTCCTGTCAAAATAATAACTGTTTCACTACTTCTTTCACAGCTAATTGCAGTCATATTTTTGGTGATTATTATGGCACTGGTGGGCTGTTTTCCTACTTGAAGGGGTTCTCATTAAACAAGGAAAACTGACTTTGTCATTTCTTTCTTTGCTTAGAATGTAACACTGAGAGGGAAGATGTTGCTGAAATATCTGATGTCAAAACAAACAAAAAAACATTTAAAAAGCACCTGCTATGCTTATTTTCAGGTTCATACGTGTGTTTTAGGTTGCTATTAAAACATGTTTACATGCTTTAACCCTTTGACATCTGAGTAAATTGGCTTTAAAACAGCAACAACAACAACAACAACACAGAAATGGCCTGAAAAAAGCTGCTTAAAAATTATAATAATTTTGTAACTTAATTTTAGATATGTAATTATGATAATTATAAATATAGTTTTTACTTATAGTATCTCCTTTTTACCTGTTTTTTTAAATCTGAATATACTACTTTATTGCAATTTGTGAAACATTTATTACCAAGTTGCTTGTTGCCTTTTTCCCAAGTTTTTGATAGATATCACACCAATTTGTTTAATTTGCATCTGAAAGCAGCAAAGGGAAAGTGATATCGCTCCAGGTTTCAAAGGGTTAACAGTCAATGAATCCCCTGTCTGATCACTCTCTGTTTGAGATGCTCTGTTGTCACCCACTGGTTTGTCAACTGCCGTTTTGAAGCCTTGAGTTTGGCGACTCAGTCAGTGTCATCTTGGATTTTTGTAGCCAGCAGTGACCAGACGTTCTCATATTTGGCTGAGAAGGGGGATCTGACCGAACAACACAATGCACTCCCACAAACAACCACACTGCACCTGGCTCCTGGCTACACAAGTCACTGCTACCCAGGTTAGCTTCCATAATCTGAGGTAAAATGTCAATATAAGTATTAACCCTTTGGGTCACACTTCACATTTTTTTCATTCTCTTTTTTTTTTGGACAATTTTGTCTGTGTTCATGCATATTATGGCATACATTTTGACAAGATTGTGTATTTTTGTTTAATCTTGGAGTTTCCAGCTCAGCTCCTACAATAAGTCTAAAATACACTGTGGAAAACTAAATTGTTACATTCAGACTTTTAAGGTCAAAAAATGTGCCAGTGAAACCCATTCAAACTGCAGTTTATGATCCCACAGCCATCAAAGCGTAAAAACATGCATTGTATGATTTCTGGGTGTCATTCTGGGCTTTTGACTTGGAATTTGTCACTTTTACTATTTTCCACCTGATGATGTCATTCTTTAAACCATATTTGGCATATGCAGTGAATAAATGCTATTTCCACTAGGTGAATTATCACAATCAATGTTGCTGCTAATCATTGACATATCCCCGGCTGATAACAAAAAAATCTACTTTGCATATGGCATATTGAAAATAATTCATTTTTGTTTGTTTTTTTTTCATCTAAAAACATATTGCCATTGTGACAAAAACGTGGCATTCTGAGGGTTAAAATTCTGAAAATGATTGAATATTTGATATTTATGATTAGGACTGATGGTTAAAAAATGTAATCAATGAAAGGAGGAAATAATATTAATGTGCAATAAACCTGGGAAAAACCAAATAACTAAAATAACACATCAATAACTTCAAAAATACAAGGCTGTGCTTAAAGAGTAAACATTCAAAAATTAGCATAAAATAAAAATCAAAATCAAATGTGTAGTTTGTTCCAAGCTACGTATTTAACACACACTAATTTCAACCTATTCTTTATTTCATTTCATTTCATTTTTCAAGTCAAATTAAAGTCATAAAAGTAACAGCATCATTCATTAAAATAACAACAACCATTAAAATACCATTAAAAATCATCCAGTTTTCACTGATTTTGTACACCATAAAGGCAGATATTTACACATGCTGTCGTTTTAAAAGCTCTGCATTAACTTCATCATGTTGGGTTGGTGGATTAAAAAACATTCATGTTTGGTTGTACAGCAGCAGCGTGAGATCATGGCGGAGAAAAAAAGTGTTGTCTGAGGATCAGTCTTCATCCACATCGTCAAAAGCCACGCCGGTCGCCTGCCGCTTCCTGCAGAGACGATCAACACTTGTTGAATAACTTTTACAGAGATCAGGATAGTGCGCCTACTTTTAGAAGTTTATTAGAGACATTTTGTACTTTTTAGTTCCTGGGTTGATGAGAGAAGCTCCTGGAAGTCTTTTCTTAGTCGCCACTGATGAAGCGCCATTCTGCTGCGGCTGCTGGGGCTCAAACTCTGAAAAAAAAAATCTCTGTAAGATGGTGAACTCTAAAAAAAAATGGAAAACAAAATTTCAGTAAGAGGGTGAACTCTGAAAAAAAAACTGAAAAGGAAAAAAAAAGACGGTGAACCCAACTGCCAACACCATCAATAGTTTGCATATTCTCTCTCGGGGAAATGCACTGGCTTTAAAGCCAATTTTCCTAGTGGCCAAACACCATAATCACACCGTCACGTGATGCTGTGCAGCCCAAAAAGACTTTTCCCGTTGACTTACATTGCCAAAGACATGTCTGTTTATCAGTTGACACATTTTTTTGAGCACCACAGCCCCGACAAAATGGCTCATTTCACTATCAGGATTCCATCCATTTGATCCGACAACATTTAGGAAGTCTAGAACGATTAAAATCACGATTAAATCATTTTATCACCGCTAGCGAAGCGCCAAACCGCCACACTCAGCCAAACTCGGCCTTAAAAACATACCTGCGAGTCGTCTTTGGTGATTTTTCACAGGACTGACAGACGGGGTTCCACCTGAGGTGGATGACAGAACACAGTCAGGCCTGATTCCATAGAGACAGTGAATTTTACGAGGTTCCAGCACATTATTACCAATGAATTTTCTACTACTTTATCAGAGGCCTACAGCTATACAGTCATATATGAAAAAAGCCTTCCCAGGCATTTGTGGGTAATTAAACTGCTTGCCTTTACAAACTTAACTCGTTGCTGCAGCACAAACGGGTACCTCACAAAATGTCAAAATCATGCCCCTTTTTGCAGGACAGAAAACCAAAGATTCTGTAATTTGATACATTTTGATTATAATTTTAACATGTATGCATTCATTTCTTTTTAAACAAACGTCAGGTTTGGTTTGGTGTATGGACGTATCTGATCATTGTTTTTGCAACCTTGCCTGAACATGAGCGTTCAAGATACTGTAGCCTTGACAATGGCATGATGCTGTTCTGGTCCATGTGCATCACATGATACTAGTGACATTTAAACCGTCGTGCAGTGCAACGTTATGTAATGGAATGTTGGGATTTTTATGAAAACATTTAAACCATAGCCAAAACAAAGTATATTCAAAACTTTTCCAAAACATTCTGTTAATTCCAAACCATCTCCAGGCGTGGGGATTTGCTTTTCAAATTTCAAAACTTGTCCAGGAAATGCATGATCATGGGAACCTGATTTTAACTCAAAATTAAATTAATTTAAAAAATCATATCAGTCATATAAGGTTATTATTATTATTATCATTATTATTATTATTATTATGTCATCCTGAAGTCAATGTAAAACAGCTGTGATGTAAAAGCACACAGTACATTTACTGTCGGGCTGAGTGAGGCTGTCAGCCATCCTGAACAGCAGCTCCTTCAGCTCCTCTGTGGCCCGTGGGCCCTCCAGCCTGGACAGGGTCACACTCAGGTCACCTGCACTGGAGCCCACATGGAGCTCTGCGCTGGTGTCAGACACCTCAACAGACACGTCCCCACTACCACAGGCCGACCTGAGGGACACACACAACAACATTCAGCCGCAGTATCCAACAAGTTGGTTTCATAAAAACAGTAACTTATTGGTCTCGTCACATACACGTGCTGACACGTGCGAGCTGATCATCACAGAGAATATTCTGCTGCTGGCTGAGCAGCTTCAGAGGATCCTCTCAATTCTAATACTTCACTTGATGATGATTCGTATTATACAGCGTGATTTTAAAGGAAAATGGACTTTAATCTCACCTGAGTTTCAGGATGTAATCCTCTGTAGATTTCAAGGCAAACCTCTGTCTCTACAAACATGAAGGGGACAAAGTCAGACCCTTTACTGACGTACCGAGTCACCGAGTCACCGAGTCACGCGTCTGCAGGGGAAACTTACAAACTGGTTCAGTGTGTCCTCAGTGTACTCTTTGCTCCAAACATCAGCAGCATCTGTCAAACTTAACATTAAATTAACAACAACAAGATGATGAAAACATACAGATATAAACACAGCATAATTTATTACATGCTCTCAAAAAATAACTTTAGAGTGACTAAACATCTCCCAGACAGACTCATAAAGTGAACAACAGGCCTTTTTTAAAAGATGTTTGACAGCATAACTGTCGTGTGACAGGCGGAGAGAGGGGGGGACATGCAGCAAAGGGCCGTGGGGCGGAAGTGATCTCGCTCTGTGTTTTAAAGGCTTAGGAAGGATAATCTCTGGATGCTGCTCAGATTTCGTGCACACATGGGCAACGATATCATCGTGAGATCGAGGCTGACAGTTTTTAGAGCCAGGCACAGCAGCCGGGGCACGTTCAGTCTCACAACAGTGTGCACTGTTTTGCCACAGTTTTCAGGCTAAATGAAATGTTTCCTCAAAACTGTCTGAATTGGGTTTAAAAGTATGTTTACCCCCATTTGGTGGATGTGTCGGAGGTATACCCAATCAGCAACAATGTGTATTTAAACCAAATTTTGGTAGATCTGTACTTACTGCATGTAGATGTTTTATTTCACACCTGCTTTAACAATGTAGATGTAAGTTTTCCCACGCTAAAAAAAGCCCTGCAGTATCAGCAGCCTGCGTATAACAGGGTGTAGCAGAAAGGGGGAAAGGACAGAAAAGTGCAGAACAGCCCTTTATAACCCTGACGGCGGAGGAAGGAGGGCAGTGAGAGCAGATCGTGAGGCACACCTGTGAGCTGAGGGAGGGGAAATGACCTCAGCAGCATGGAGGAGACTCAGAGGAAGCAGAGCTGCTCACAGGGAGGAAAATCAAAGTTTACTTCAGTTATGGACGTCTGTGCTCTAAAAATATACAGTCAAAAGTAAAGTGAGCAGTAGTTAAGACGAGGACCAGCTGGATGGTGTAAAATTTCTGGACACTGAGGCGTCTGAAGGTGTGCTGATCCTGGACCAGCTGGACCTCTGCTGCGGCCTCAGCTGAGTCTCCTTGTCTTGCCCTCTTCAAATTACTCTTGTAAGTAATTTATATTATCTTTGCCCTAAGTTAAAGGGCTCCTCCTGAGCCTGATTTTTTCCATATCGCCCAGCTCTAAACCAGACTATTAACCCTCTGAAACCTGGATCGATGTCCCCCTTTTTTTTTTTTTTTTTTGCGCTGCTCTAAAACACTGTTCACAAGTTTTCAAACCTTTAAACCTTGAGACATTGGTTTGATTTCTTTTGAAAATATGGGAAAAAATGTCAATGAGCAACTTGCTAACAAATGTTCAGCAAACTGCAAGAAGTTAGTTGCTTTAGAAAATTATTTTTAAAATGGCAAAGAAAATATGTCCACAAAACTGCAGTTATGATTATCAAAAACATAATTTTAAAATTATGTTAAAGAATGATTATTATAATTATCATTTTTCCAGGTCATTTCTAACTTTGTTTTTTAACTCTTTCTTTTTATTTATTTTATTTTTTTATTTATTTGCTAATTTTCAGGTATTTTTGTGATTTCTTTTTTTTTATTTATAAATTTCTCGCTAATTTTTGAGTTATTTCTTCTTAGGTTGCTCATTGCCTTCTTCCCATGTTTTTCTAAGGATTAATCTATTATTAGCTGAAGGTTTAATATTTTAACAAACATATTGTGTGGTTGATAATAATAATAATAATAATAATAATAATAAAGTTTATTTATAGAGCACTTATCGAAATGAGAAATTTCAAAGTGCTTTACTAAGCAGACATAAAAAGAACAAAGCGTAGAATATAATGACAGATCCGCACACAAAGCCACATATATGTATTTACAATCAAATATAAATCAATCAATATGTACAATCAATATATAAAGATTATAAGAAAACCTATTTACAACTCGGTGATGTTTTTTAGTCAGAGAAGTGTAAGATGTCCAAGAATTACAGGTTATAAATATTTTTGAAACAACAGAAAATCTATTTCATAATCAGCCATAGCAATTTGAATGTGCTTAGCAAACTACAGGCAGCTTTAAGATGCATCCAACCGGATGTAAACATTTGTGTCACTTCCTGCGGCGCTGAACCTGTCATGTTTCCTTTCTTCCAGTCAAATAGCCTACAATACTGTGGGAGTACAATTACTGGATTTGGGGAAGTCATTTAGGATTTAGGTATATAATCTACATACTAAAACCCTCCTTTAGAAATTAATTTCACTTTTCTATTCACAATGCAGCACGATTAAGATGATGTGTAATGTCCAAAGCTGTAACAAGACGCTGCCAATAATTCAGTTAACGTTGTTTTAATGTTCTAACCCAAACATAACCTCCAGGGGGGCGCGACGCACTAATTCGCTGGACGAACACATTTCGATGTAACACCTGGAAGATAAACGTTGGGATTTAAACGGTTAAGCGTTCTCTTCGTTCAGTAGAAACATTTGAACTCACCAAATATTGAATATTCCGTCTTTCCTGCGTGTATAGCAGATAAATTTAGACTGCTTCTTTTTATCCAACACAGTGCAGTATGATGTTTGCGACACATCCATGTTTCCGGTTCACTGCGAAGAAAGAGAGACAATAAACACACGTAAACAGCCGACTTCCCTGTTTATACATCCATGGGAACGGCGCCGGGGCTCTGCAGCCAATGTCAACGTCCGGGTTTATCACGTGATGCCATTTAGCCAAAAAAGGCACATAAAAGAAGGTTGTCCCCGGGGCAGAAGTCTATTGATTTAATTATATATTTATTAGTTATTTAATGATTAATTCAACCCATACAACGACTCTTTTTTTTTTTAACCAACCAATCTTAACCAAGAAATCTCTTTCTGGTAGAAAGCCCCTTAAGAAAACAGCCCCCCAAACTATTTTTCCCCTTTATAAAGTGATAATAATGTACAAACAAACAGGGATTCAACTGGCAGGGATCAAAGAGAGACTACATTGGCAAGTGATATACATAATAATGGTAAAAAAATAATGATGATAATGATAAGACCAATAATAATAATAATAACAATAAGTATGCTGTTATTATTACAGCTGACAAACTCCAAAATTAACCCAAATGCAAAACCGCAGGAAGGTTGTGTAAAATAAGCAATTATTATATATTTTGAGCAGATAATTTATTGAATCAGGGATACGTTTTCCAAATTTGCTCCAAATTAGTGAACAAATATCTGCATCATTCATCGGCAGGGACGCCAGATATCCAGCAGAGGGCAGCGTTTCACCACAGTTAACGTGCAAACAGGGTCAATTTAGTTTGATGGAGTCCAAAAGAATTTCTCTTTTCAACCATCTAGTTTCACTAATACTAAACCAGAGACAGAAATAGAAACCAGTCAGTAAAACCAGCAGGTGCAGTGATTCTGCACTTCCCTGCATTTTAATGTCGCATCTGTGAACATCTGTGTAAAAAGTCACTTGGTACATTTACTGTAATACTATGGCATATTAAGTGTAGTTTGAGCAGATGATTTGAATTTAAGAGACTTTCTATTTTTCTTATGCTACATCTCTGAGAGAAATACTGTGCCTTTTGTTGTATAACATTTATCATTATAGCTGAAGTTACATGTTAGTACTTGCTGATAAAGGAATGAGTTTTTGTTTTTTTAAAAAGAGAGGGATGACTTTTCCAGATATTTGCTGAAACTTTTTACAGGAAATCACTACTTGGCAGGTGTAAAACAGCATTTTATGGTTTGAATTGTCCCTTCAAAGGTATTTCAAATAGTAAAAAAAAAAAAAAAGACTGGGTGAGGTACAGTCTGCCACATATAACCACAATGAATGAAATCAAGTCCTTTTGAGACATATATGGCCTCTCAGTCACAAGAACGAACTTGAAATCACTTTTGAGTAGGTGTAGTAAGACTGCATTTTATGGGTTAAATAGTCCCTTTAAATGTATTTCAATGAGTGGAAAGAACAGAGTGAGCCATTCTCTGTAATATAAAACCATCATGAACGATAGGGGCTGAGACCACTTTTTCACAAGTGTAAAACTGCATTTTTATAGGTTTAATCGTCCCTTTAAATGTATTTCAACTAGTAAAAACGACAGGGTGAGTTATGCAGCCATCTGTCTTTGAAGCATATAACCTTTCAGTCACAAGATATGAGCGAAGATCACTTTGACCTTGACAGATGTAAAAACTGCATTTTATGTGTTAAATTGTTCCTTTAAAGGTATTTCAATATGTTAAAAGGACTATCATCGTCACTTCAAACCCAACTGAATGACATCAAGTCAATTTGGGGAAATTATAACCTTTCAGTTACAATATAAATGCTGCAATTAGTTTTTGGCAAGTGTTAAACTGTATTTTAGGGGTTGAATTGTCATTTCAAAGGTATTTTAAAGACTATGTGAGCTATAATCTGTCACATAAAGCCGTCATGAGTGAAATCAAGTCATTTTGAGGCACGTATAACCTTTGAATCGCGATAGGAGCTGACGTCACTTCTCGACCTACACCGGACTACATCTCCAAGAATCCTACATTCACTTCAGGCGGATTTTGATCGCGTCATATACACGCGACCCTAACAAACCTTCGTAGCTAGCTAGCTAAATGACGATGTTAATCATGAATGGCTGTTTTATCAGAACTAACGTAGGATTGTGAGGGTGACAATGATTTCAGTGAGCTATATTCTGATGTGCGGACAGTTCCTGCTGCTGCTGACGGTGATTTTGTTGCAATGTCTGGAAGGAATTCACTCCCAAAACTCATCGACGTCGGAGACTCCTACAACTAACGTTAACGCTCCGGGAGCTACTTCAGTCCCGTTCAGCGAGCAGCTGCCAGAAATCGTGAAATATGAAATACCAGTGGAAAGTACGACGAATAATACGGAGTACTATGAGTACAGACCCCCGTCACCAGTCGTCCTCTGCAGCTATCTGTAAGTAACATGTAACGTAGCGGTAGTTTTGCCAGAATGTTAGCCTTAGCTAATGCTAACTAGGAGCAGCCGGTGAGACTGACAAAGCTTTTAGAGATCTATCAAATCATGTTTACTTGTACATCCAGAATCCCAAATTCTAGCCCTCCTTTGCTACTTTTAAAATGTAACGTATTCAATAAGTCTTTACTCTAAACTTTTATAGTGTAAAACATTTGAGAGGTGTTGTGTACCATTTTATTTCGTATACTTTAAGTAAAAGAAGGTTTCAGGCTGACAGTATCTTGTTTGCCGAATTTACTGTGAGGTCATAATATGACATAATGGGCCCTTAATCTTGTTCTACCTACTATACGTTTAGCGAATTATTTAGGGGATTGTAAAATGTCAGATATTATTAATGCAGTTTGGCGAGTGTTCTCTACTTTAAACATGTAATTACATTTTCAGTGTCCTGTCATAGATTAACCCTTTGAAACCTGAAACAACATCATTTTTCAACATAGGAAAAAAAGGGCAATGAGCAATTTGGTAAACATACCACACATTTTAAAACATTATTAGATGTATAAACTTTATTGTTTTATTTTCTTTTACTTTTTTTTTAAAGGGACAAGGGCCTAGACAAAAAGCTAGGAGAAAAAACAATATAATTATCACAATTAAATATTTTAAATTATGTTAAAGAATTATTATAATTCCTAAGCCATTTTTGTTTGTTTACTTTCTTTTCCCTTTTTTTGTTTTGTTTGTTTGGTTTCTACTAATTTTCAGGTCATTTGCTATCAATTTCTGGCTCATTTTGGGGTTATTTGTTCTGTCATTGCTCATGGCCTTCTTCCCATGTTTTAAAAAAAAATCAAGTCAATGTGTTCAGGTTTCCAAGGGTTAAAAGTCTTCAGTCTTCACGGTATTGGCATTCTAGCTTACGTCCCTCCATCTTTTTTTTTTTTTTACATTCTTATGATGAAGACCTGAGGAGTTTATCTACTGTCAAGATCCTGTAGATCATGCAGGTAACCACAGTGCCTTATTGGAGTTGGGCCATGGCTGTGTCGGGGTAAGTGTTGTTATTTTAAAGAACATTGTGTGTGGTCAATCACCCTGCACTAAATTGATTTACTCTTTCTGTTTTAGTGGGGTGGCCAGACTGAAAAAGAGGTGAACCACACTCAGGTTATCTGCACAGCACTTGATGGTATCGAGTGTGCCGGACGCAGAGAGTTCCTCAGAGGACACGTACCCTGTATCAAGTAAGATGCCCTGCCAGATAGTTGTGCATGTGCCAAAACTGTCACACAAAAGTTTTGCAAAAAAGTATTGGTTTAAAGGTATAGGCCTACTATGCAGGACCCCCCCCCCCCCCTAATTCAGAAATTTGGAAATAGGGAATTTGGAGCCCAGGTCAATGCCTTGAGCTCTGTCACATTCTTTGGTTCATTTCTGAACCATTTTTGCAGTGTGGCATGGTGCACTGTCCTGCTGTGGAGGACTGCTGCCATCAGGAAGTACTGTTGCCATGAGGAGGGTTCTTGGTCCACAATGGTTTTTGGGTGGGTAGAACGTGTCAAGTGGCATCCACATGAATGCTAGGACCAAAGGTTTCCCAGTAGAAAATTGCTTTGTAGCAAAACGATCAGTGTTATTCACTTAATCTGTCAGTGGTTTTAATGTTTCGGCTGATCGGTGTATATGTCCTGATTGAGGGCGAGTTGACACCTGTGACTTTCTATGCAGTTCTGACTGTCCGTTTTAGTTTGTTCCTGTCCTGTTCAGTGGCTGATCCAAAACACAGAGATGATTGTACAAACAACAGACTACTGCAGAGTAGGACTGGCTCAGCAACTGAGGCAGGCTGAGTATACTCTCTGCCTGGCCTTCTTTCTGATGCTGGAAAATACACTTGAGGTCCTGGGAGATGGAGAATCCCAGAAAAGGGTTTTTACAGTATGATGAGAGGGGACAGAGTAGGGAGCCAGCTGTTTAAAATCTCCATCTTTAAACAGAGTTGTCACCATCCCGGATGAGACAGATTATCATTTTCTCATCTGCAAACTTGAGGAGTTTGAAGACTTATTCTGAAAGAATCAATGAAAAACAATTATTGGCTGTCCCGTAGTTTAATCCTTTGGGGTAGAGTAAGTCAGATGGTCCAAAACCCAGCACCTAATGATTATCTAGCACTGACAAAGTTGTGTGATGTTGTATGTTGATTGTCATCGTAAGTAGTGATACTTAGATTGCTGAATCTCAGATGCTGAGATCACTACTGATTATTACTTTGGTTTCCAAAAAATAATCAGTAGTGCGGCACTTCTTCTGCCACTAGACGGCAATACCTGTGACCAATCAAACCTGAAGCACTTTTTGCACTTACTAAGGGTTTTTGTCCTTAAGTCTAAATTCTTGCTTGTGTTGTGCGTCGCTTTGGATAAAAGCGTCTGCTAAATGAAATTGTAGAATTGTAGAATTGTAGAATTGCTTCCAGTGGCTAACTCATAAGGCTTAAATCAATAACAATCCAAACATATAAAAATCATAGCATAGTATAAAAATCAGAATAATATAAACATTTAATCATTATAACCATAAAATAAAGTATTAACAAATTTCAGTTTAAATATATTAAAATGTATTTAAACATTCTTTTATCTAAAATTCTTTTGATTAGTAAATTTACAGAAACATTAAAATAATTCAAACATAACACTAAATTAAGCCATACGTGTTACAAAGTAAAATAATCATTTACATTACTTTTTTTACCCTATTGTTTCGCTAAATACAACATATATACTTTATATTTACAATGTAACCGCTCCCTGCCCTCTCCACTCAAGTCCTGACCTGGATGTTTGTTGTTGCTATGGCAACAGGTCTTGGCTGCTGCTATCATCTACAGGCTACTTTTTCACCAACTGCTAAACAGTCAACCATAAAATTGTAATTTTGCTCATTATATCCGAATTAATAACATCTACCAATTGTTATACTCCCCAAAACCTTAACCAGTGTGTTGTTACAAGCCAAATTGTCGCAATAAAAAAAAGCTTAAATCCTCAAAGATGCGCTAGCCTTTTGCGACTGTAGTGTACGCCAGTGCTCATCATAACCTAAAGTTATAATATAATTTTCTTAAACCATACAACAAAATATAATAAAACACACTGACAGATTAACCAGTAAACATGGCCTACTGTACTGAAAAAATATGAGGGTGCTTGAGTTACGTTTACTCACCTAAAATGATTTAAAAAAATTATCTGCTGTCCCTCAGTTGCCTTTCTACTTCCAATGGCCAACTGAAGAACGCAACCAGAACCCCATTTATAAAGTCCGACTTATTACCAGCCTTTCCTGTGGCCACAGGAAGTTGGTGACCCACTGACAGGTGGAGGCTGGCACAGTGAGCTGGGCGATGATGGTGTAAATTGCCGAACTTTAGTCTACAAACAGGATCCTTGCATATATCTCAGGGTTGTCAAGATGTCATAGGGTGTGGTGCAGTCCCATGCTGTCTGCATCATCCACTGACATGTTTGCCTGTGAGACAAACTGCCGGGGGGTCCGGCAGGGGGCCTGTGATGTCTTTCAGGTAGGTCAACACCAGTTTCAGAAAGAATTTCATAACCAGAGACGTCAGGGGAAGGAGCTTGTTGTCATTTCATATTTGGTAATGTTGTCATTGCAAACATGGTAAAATGCATTTTGCTCAAGGCACCACTGTGCGCAAGTAAAGTCTCTTAGACCTACTGCCAACTCTTGTAGTCTCTATAAAAACAGGTAAAATATCATTCTGACTGAGGACTCCCTTTGATTTGAGTAATATAACATCACACATTAAATCCATCCCATCCAATTTCCTCTCATTTTTAATGTTTTTAAACTTGTAAAATGTCTTTTTCCTTTCTAATGTAATATTTCAGTATATAACACCCAATACTTGATTAAATGTAAAGGCAAAGACCCTTATTTAAAAAAAAAACAAAAACTACTATGCATCTCAAACAATAAGTGTATGTGCTCTGAGTAAACTTGAAATCTGTGAAAATGCGTTGGAGACGGTTGGAGAGACTGAATACATATTAAACATATTCATAACGCAACTCAGATTACAGTTCTACATCAAAAAAACATGCTGTGTTCATTGTCAGAGGTGTTTCCACCCACAAATCCAGTTGAGAATTTTAGAAATTGTGATTGCGTTGATTCAGATGAAAATCTATGGATTCATGACATCACCACCAGAGGGCAATGTGTACTTATGTATAAAAGCACCACTTTTTTGGGGCTGTTATTTCACAGTACATCGTGTTCTCCCAGCATCTCTCTGCATTCATCAGCACATGAGCTTAATCTGCGTAGTTTCTGCATAGAGATCAGAGAGATGCAGCGGCTGGACACAATCAAAGCAGCACCTGCACAAAGACACTACTGCTACCTACTGCAGCACTTGAATAAATGCTGCCTTTGTGAAGCATGTAATATTCAGTTCTTCTCTGACTAAGTCCGCCCATTACACTGTGCACAACAGGTGCTTCTTTTGTTGTGTCCGCTCGTTGCGGATCAGAACTGCAGGTGTTTGTCTGGCTTCTTATAAAAAGTAATTTGGTTGTTTAATCATTATCGTGTATTTCCATTATTTCGGTTTGAATATTGGCATAATTATTTGATAACTTTACATTTCACATCAGCAGTTTTAGGAGTCCAAGATATTAAGATGGACCTATTATGCTCATTTTCAAGTTCATACTTGTATTTAAGATTTACACAGGCCGATGTCATGTTATAGCCAGAGTAGGAAAAAATGTTTGAAAGCAAGTTTTTTTGCTCACTTTTACATACTTTTACCGCATTTATACTTCCAAAACCACACATTGCGATAATAGGGCTCCTTTAAATGGTGTTGAAATTAAATGTGTGACATTTAACATTCATGATTTCTTTATTTTTGCATGTATTTGGACATTCATATTGCCTTAAATGTTTTATTTTGTACAGATACACCGGACACTATTTCATCACCACGCTGCTGTACTCCTTTTTCCTGGGTTGTTTTGGTGTTGATCGTTTCTGCCTGGGTCACACTGGCACTGCTGTGGGGAAGCTGCTCACCCTGGGAGGCCTGGGAATCTGGTGGTTTGTGGACTTGATCCTGCTCATCACTGGCGGCCTGATGCCCAGCGATTACAGCAACTGGTGCACCTACTACTGAGAGACACAGCAGAGTGTGACCGAGGACTTTGGCCACTTCTCTGCCAGACTTAATCCGTGAAATATTGAGAACTCCAATGATGAGGCATCAGCCAGCCATAGTTATGAAACTGTGGGCTGGCTCTGAGGGGATTTACAGCTCTGCTGTGCAAAGAAGAGTTCAGGGACCTCCTGAGGACTCCTACAGGGTTCCCAGGGCTCCCGAGGAATAATTCAATTTAATTCTAATTTAATCCACTTAAAATTCCCCACAGAATGCATAAGAATGACTGTGGTATTCACAGCTTTCACCAGACCGTCAGTGATGGCAGCACTACTTCTGAGTATTAAATGTCAACTAAGGTCATTCTCATATTGTAGATAAGTTCGTTTTGTCCAATACCAAGGATATATTGTTACCTTTGAGTTCTGATCTGCTTCCCGATGACACTGACTGATACAGAGTAGGACACAAGTACAACACGCCTGGATTTTGGGTGATTTATTTGGGAAAATCACTGCATTCATATGGTGGCTTGCACGTATTGTGTTTCCATGGTTACCAAATGATTTGCATTAATATTTATACAGTCCATTGCTTATACAATTGCCTCCATAACAGCTGAAGAGCAGTGGAGGGATTAACAGTAGTTTGTGCTAAAGTAACACCATTGTGAAATCAGGTGTTTGTTTGGCTTTCACACCACAAACAAACTGAATCGTATCAGGCTGAGGCCACCGAAAAAGAAGGTTGTCTGTCCAGTTCAAAAATTCAAAGGCGAGTCGAAGTTGATTCATTAATGGTGTTGAAGCAAAACAAACCAACCAACCACAGGATCTTGTGATAATAAATGAGTTAGGGTCAAGGTCCAGACACGCCAAACCAAAATCAAAGACATAGCCATGACGAAATCCCGTGCTGCTTCGCCTCACGTCGCCATCTCTCGGCCAAAAAGTTGCAAATGAACACACCGAGCCAACAGCCAACCAGTGCGTATGTTTTGCACCAATGTGAAATTAAACATCCCTCCATACCAGCTGATGGCGGTCATCTGTATTCATTATTCAAAAAGGGAAACCAAAAGAGCGTCTTTATGCTAGTTAGCCAGTTAGCACGTTAACAACACAACCCATTGGTGAAAGACCAAAGCATATTTACCAACAACCCATCAGGAAACATTCTTGCTAAAGAGCTCGATGGCTAAAGAAAAACAATCTTTCCTCATATAACAAGTTTTTTTTTCAACCTCTCTCCCTTTTGACCTTAGTCGTTTGTTACTCTCCTCAAATCCGTGTCTCTTCTCGTGTGCTGAGCTGAACGGCCAATCAGAGCAATTTCATTCACCAACAGGGTCCATAACTGAAAAAAAGCTGGCGAGGGCCAGTGGTGCGAAACACAGCAGAGACAAGGGCCATGGATGCTCACCAACACCCCAACTTTGACCCGCAGCCGACCGTAGGTTTGGTGTGTCAGGGCCTTTAGGCTGACCCCTAACTCTTACTTAAGATTATTTATTAAAAAATATTTGTGTGTAAATATTTTGTAAAAGCACTAACAGTTAACGATATCATCACAATATTGATATTGAGGTATTTGGTTTAAAATATTGTGATATGTGTTTTTCTCCATATTGCCCAGCCTTATGTACAGAACGCCCCTTTTTCTCCCTTTGTACATGTTTGTTAATGCTGTATGTTATATAAGGTTCAGTTTCAGTCTATACTAGAAATAGCTGTTATCAGTTTTTTCTTTATGAGCTCTTCATGACACTGGAGAACTTAATTAAACACATAAGACTCAGCGTAGCATGTCTTTCTTGCTGTCATTATTTGAAAATATCGCCATGTAACATCATAGCTTCTTTTATAATGTCTGTCCAAGACAGCAATATAGTGCCATTACGCCACCTCGCCATTCTGTATATAAGGTATGATCAGGGTATGGGGGGACAGAGTCGTCTTGCCTTTAAGCCAGCAGGAGAAGTAACAGCAGACCTGAAATCCCGCCAACTGTTCTAAAAGTGGCCCCAGTTTGGGATTTGATGAATACCTGGTGTGAAATTTTAGAGTCGCTGTTTGCATACATAATAATATTGCATGCTAACCAGGAAGGCTTCGTCCCAGTTTAACTCCGAGCAATGATCTCAGAACCATTGTGTCATTTCCTGAGGGCCACGTCCTACACGCAGTTATCATCACAGCTTTCCTCCTCCAAATTACTCAGCAGCTCAGCTCTGACCTCGTCCTCATCCACTGGAGGCATTGTGACTTCTGTACTTTCTCTGCTGCTTTAATGCGTTCCAACTGTACTTAGACTGATTAAGATTACAGCCTCCAGCATAAAGGAATGCAAAACTCATGATGGACAGTGCTTTTCTGTAATGTCTCGACGAACGTTTTGAGATGAGGGAAAAACTGAAGCTGTGCTGTCCCTGTCTGACCCTATTCAACTGTCTTAATCTAAAACATGTTTTTTTCTTTTCTCCGGCCAGGTTCAGCCTCCCATTAAATGTTAAAATCGTCCACTTGGTAAAAATTCTCATCTTTTTTTCACCTGAACTGAAGGTTTATGTGCTCTTTCATAGATGGAGCAGGTTTCATTGCATAAGGATCCATAAAACTCTCTCAGATCATAAAAAGTTGAAGAAGACCTGATCATCAACGTGTCAACTCTTCTCATCCAGCAGCAGTATTATGCTCTTAGCTGGCAGTATATTTTCAGCAGGCTGAACATATTTGCATTAAGACACTGCTTTTCACTTAATTCACAATATGGCCATTTCTATGCTGCCTTCAGGTCCTCTCAGAAAAATGATGAGTCATTTGTGCAGATAAATCACGTCAATTTAAAAAGTTGAACTCCTTTATTTCAATAAGTCATCAACGCTGAATCCAAAACTTTAGTTTGTCATAGTGCTGTTTTCCTGGTTTCAGTGAATTTCGGATGCCGATAAAAACAAGACAGACAATAAAATAATGACTTCAGCTAACGCGATTAATAGATTTTCTCATCAGTGTCATAATTCTCTTTCTGGTGTCACATTATGTTCTTGCAAAGTAGTGTCTTCTTGGACATATATTATTAACCTTAGAATGAATCGAAGCATATGAGCTCACTGTCTGTCCTTGAGCAATCCAACATGTCCCAGATTCCAGTTATTATAAACTTACCATTAAGCCTTCTATTAACCCTTTGAAACCTGGGTAAATTGGCTTGATTTCTTTCAAAAACATGGGAGGAAGGCAATTGAACAACAAAAAAAGAAATAACTCAAAAATTAGCAAGAAATTGACAAGTATGAGAAAGTTGCCTGAAATATGTGAAATAAATAAATAATATTTTTTGAAAAGTAAAACAAAGACCTGGAAAAAGTGCTGAGTGCTGAGTACATACAGGAAAACATGCCTTTTGATATAAAAAGAGGGGCACGTATTATACCAGATAGTTCTATTGAAGATCTTTCTTTACCTCTTACATTTTTAAATTGTGCACCCTTGGAAAACCGAATTCCCCCTGATGTGATGACGAGAAGCAATCCAAAGTGTCTCCTGTTGCATTTCTCACTGTTCACAGTCATTATAACTCAATAGAAAGCATCTGGTACAGTGTGTTGTTAGTTTTCTGATTAGATTTAATGGACAGTGGTTGGCGGAGGATAGAATGTCAATAAAAGAGATTGCTGTCTCTACTTGTACTTCAAGATATTGATGCAGGTTACAAGATTGGATTGATTGAGGAACTTGAGTTCCTCCAGTGATGCAGCATATGATCAACATTTTGAAAACAAAGACAAAACTAAATACATTTATGAAGAAACATGACAAATACAATGTTATACTATAACGTAATATTAACTTGTGCAAAAAACAATACATACAACATAAAAAAACAAGGCTAATAGCACATCACAAATGTATGCTTGCCAAACAAAAGCAAGTCATAAAGGCCTTAAGATAGAATTCAAAGTCGATGAATACAGATCTGAGCAGCTTTGAGCAGAGTTTTTAAAGTTGGTTTGAAAGTGCTCATTGAGCTGCAACTCCTCAGATAATGTTCTAACGTAGGATTCAGCTTCCTTTTTGAAGGGATGAAAAGACGGTTTTGTTGTCAACACCTTACATTCGAAAATACCAAACTTGGCCAATTATATGATTAGGACACTCAGTGCTTGAGGCATTTTGAGGGGTTGAAGAGTGAAGGGATTTCTGTTTCCTCTTAAAAATATGGAATTAAAAGAGCCAGTCTGATTTTTACCAAACACACCAGACTGATTCAAAATTCAAGATTATTATAACAGATACATTTTAAAAAATAAACATTTAACTATAGTAATGATAATATGTGGTGAAAAACTTGAAATGTATACGATTAAAAGCATTAGAGTGAATTTAACAGTGTTTAAATATTATAAAATGACAAGGCATTTTTGGTTTTGAGCTATAATACGTCCATTCTTGATGAGCAACCAATTGTTATCTGGTATCGTTCTCATTGTCCAATGAGATTGTTTGTCCCGCCCGCCATGTATCAGGTTAGATTACGTTGCTGAGGTGAAAAGGGCGGAGACTCCTTAATACATCCATGGTTGAATCCCAGAGAAAATTGTAGTCAATGACGTGGTAAGAAACACAGAGAAAAACATTAGGATATTCTGTTAGGCAAAGTTTTTGTCGTGTTTCCATGTGTTAATTTATGTTGTGACAATGTGATGTTATGTTGACAATATTTACCACAGTGTAAACAAAAAAAGAGAGTATGCAGTCCCAGCGCGTGCACCGAGGCCTGACGCCTTTTCCACAGGTGGGTTCAATTAGCCGCTAGCCGTGATGCTACTTTTCGCTATGATTATGTATGCTAAAAACATTAGCATTTAATGGCCGCTAGCTTCATTGTTAAATTAGGGTCATGTAATACCCCAGTCAATTATGCTAGAGCTGTTAGTGGCTGGAAGGCACGACATGTAATATTTTAAAAATTACTGACAATGAGCATTACATTTTGTTATGTTGGTGTGGTAAGAGTACTGTCATTATTTCGTTTTCACACAGGAGTTAACAGTTGCAGCTAAGCTGTTGGCAGGATGCAGCTTACAAGTGAATTTTATCATTAGCATATATGTCTTTACTGCCTATAAATAATTTATGGATATTTTAAAGGTGTGTTGAATTTATAAAATGTATGCTGCTTGTGATTTACATTATGCACCTCAACTGCAAGTGAGTATTTACTAACTGGTTATTTTGTTTTGATATCAGTGAAATTGTGATTTCTGAAACTGAGTTGAACTTAAAGTGTTGTACAGCAGAAGTTGTGAAATGGTGAAGTGAGTCAATATCATTAGCTGTACTCTGTAGCGCATAGAATTCACATAAAGGTAACAATCAGTTCTCATTTATAGGTCAGGATTTGTTTTGAGACCCACTAAGACAATTCAAGATTTTGGGAGGAAATCTCAGAGCCATTAGAGGAGATTCTAGAGATTTGGAGATGAATTCAGAAAGATTCATTTTCCTGTACAGGATGGCAAGCCCAGAACCTGCAGTGAAGAGGCTGTGAACTGAACAACTGCGTCAAGCGAGGTAGGATTGCTCTGTACACACACATACAGCTTAACAGAACACATACCTTCCTTTGTACTAGTCCAACACTTGGGTTGGATCGAGAACTGTGATTCTTAAAGAGACATTTAACAGTATAGGGGTTCTTGATTTTTTTTATGTGCAGTCTATTTTTTGTTTTTTGATTTTCTAAGTGACTCTGTAAATATATTTACATTGTAATTTGAATTTACCCTGGGAATTCCACCTGTTTATCACATCCTTTTCTGTACTGTTCTGTACTTCTGGGAACTAGGGCTGGATGTTATGGCTTAAAAATAATATTGCGATATTTTAAAGCAGTATTGCAATGCATGATATACATCACAATATTTTAAATGTCTTTTAAGCTAATGTTAACTACTAAAATAGAAAATATTGAATGAACTCCAATTACAATAATGTTAAAGTACAATAAAGCTAAAGTGGCTACTGTCAAGTAATAAAGTTGAATACACTTATCATAACCTTCAATGAATAAGGATATACGAAATCTAAAGTACTTCTGTAATGCAATTTTAAAGTGAATTGTTGTAAAAAAATCAAATGAGGACCCATGATGCTGATGCATGATGATTTTGAAGGACCTGGTTCGTCACGGTCCAGAAGCGACGATGTTTTAGCTGTGGGCTTGAAGCCTCCGGTCAACAGTTGGACACGTACTGTTAAGATGAGCATCACATGGAATTCCCTTTACCACTATTGTTTGGTTTGGAGACAAAAGATTGCAGGATTTTTTAAAACATGGCCAAATAATATCACAGCTGTCTGCATGGCATTGGGTGGACTGACCCTCTAACCAGCAGTTTATGACATTCATTGCATTCCAGGGGTCATTTTGTGACCATTGTTACAGTTAACTCCTTTGGTGTACATGACTCCTTTTTTTAAATTTTGCTTCAGCCATTCATTTCCTCACTACTGCTTTCCATAAAAAGAGGGTGTATGGACTCTGAAATATTACATTATTTTGTGAGTTGGGTGTGTTTTTTAGGCATGGGTGGTATCACAGTATACCAGGGTATGTAGAAATCCTGACAGTATGATTTTAAACACCGTCCAAAATACGGACCCTCGTCTCTCCATTCATTTCATACTGGAGCAGCTTTTATGGAGATTCTGCATGCTGTGTGTATCATGTGCCACTGGAGGTCAGTGTTGCGCAACAGGCAGCTGAGCTGACCATGAGCGATGAAAAGAACAAGACTGTAAGCAGCCGCTCAACAAGTGGCCTGTGTTGTCTTATCTAACCGGGTGGTTAATTTGAATACAATTCAATTTTAAGAATAACTAACTACAGCTAACAAGACTGACCAACACGATTTTGGTGAGTTTTATTTTGTTTCTGTTGAGTTTGAATGAAGTGCGTTTTACAGTTTAACAAGGCAATTAAGCTGACGTTAGACTTAATTCGGTTAAAGAGGGAAACACAATTCACAATGTGTATGGTTGTCTTACTCTGTTTAATGAATGAAAATAGATCTAAAAATATCACTGTTGGTTGACTTTTGTGAGTGTATTGTGGTGTAATGAGTAGACTAAAAATGGCAAATGTCCCCCCACCCAGTACTCATGACGGTATGAACAAATAGATACAGCCCAAGCCTCGTGTTTACAATTAGATCCTGTTGCTTTGTGTCATGGGTGTAGAAACTTATGTCTTTACCTTGACGATTTCTTCCTCTGATTGTTGAAGCCTTGCTCTTGCATTCTGAAGAACTGAGAAAATGTGACTACACAATAGACCAAGTGATGCAGGGCACATTCCCAACAGAGTATATTACAGTACATTTTTTTTCTTTAATAGTTGACAAATAAAGTAATTGGTGTCAGTCTTCAGCAATGATAGTCAGTGTAACATCCTTATCTTTTCGCTTCACTACCACTGAAAGCGCGCTGCCATTCTGGATGGCCTCCCTCACTTCTTGTGTGGTGTGAACAGGCCGCCCATTGATGCTGATGATGACGTCATGATCGATTATGCCAGCGCTGCCAAAAAAAACATAAATCAGTCACACATTAAACCTTATTAAAACAGCCCCTAAGCAGCTGGGTAGATCTCACACCCTGTGGAAAACATCTCTGACCTTTAGACAAGCCTGGTCCTCTGTCAGGTTCCTTTCCCCTCAAGACACAAAGTTAACATTTACAATTGAGGCATTTACTCTTGCTGATGATCTTATGCAGACTGACAATACACACTGTAGAGCACGATTAAAGATTACATTCTGATTTTACCATATAATAGTGAGGGATGCAAGGAGTAGAATAGAGGACAGTTGAGCATTGTCATGGTAAATTCTGCTGAACTGGTTGTGTGCAGACTACTGCTGCATGCTGTTCAGAGCTACAGGCTTCAATGTCACAGGAGGCGGTGTTGGACAATTAGGAATAGAGAGAGTTTAAAGAGTCAGAGAGAGAGATCCTCTCCTCACCAAGAGGAAGATGTCAGAGCTTATTATAATGAGCAGCCAGAGCACAGTTCAATGTACAGCCTTGAGAACTGCAGGGATGCTTTTATTCCACAGCTCGAAAAATATCCAGAGGCCTTCAAATGCCAGTTCACAGTACTGCTGTTGCATTCTGTGAAGCCATGCTCTCACTGTCCATCATACCGATGAGCTCCAGGTAATGCTTTCTAGCAAAATAAACTCTGATGACACTCGAGGTATTGCGGCTTGTTCCATATGCGATGTATATAAAATGATAATATCGCGAACATCAAGTACCAATTGTCACATCGTTTTTTAAAGCCACTGTTGTTTTGTTTTTTCCTCTACAGACACATGCACAGAGCAAGAGCTCCAGTCTTAGTCAAATGTTGCTACTATGGAGCACCACCGTGACTTGCAAATACTATATGAACTTGAGAGCTGTTAGTTTGTTTCCAGCTTACAGAAATTAAATCATAAAGTTAAATGGCACTGCAGTAACCATCCAACTTAATGAGTGGTAGTGGCGGTAGTCTGAGCAGGTGAGGCGTATGTTTATATTCGCAGAGCTCTGATTGTGACTATTTAGTCACATTTTGCGACCACAAAGCACCAGGGCGACTTGCAAATATCAGTAATATGTGAACTTGAGAGGTGTTAGTTTGTTGCCCACTCACAGTAAATGAATCCTCACATTTTAAGGCGCTACGGTATCTTTTTGACCCTTAAGAGGACCTTTAATATTCTAACGCACTTACCCTAATGGCAAAAAATGTCAGCTGTCCAAAAACTGCTGTAAAAATATTATATATTAATTTTTTTTTCCACTTTAAACGGTTCAGTGTTTTAAAACTACTTCAGCCTGAAATAAACATATCAAATATTAATTATATTTTGCTGCCAATCAATTACCCATCTCAGGCCCTGATAATAATAAGCAAATACTCCTTGAAATGTATTTTATGGAAATTATTTTGCGTTTTTTTTGTTTTTTTTTTCGATAAAAAAACTGTGGAGTTTGTTTTTTATTGAAAAAAACAAAAATAATTTCCAAAAAATTTCAAGGAGTATTTGATTATTATTTTTATAAGGCCCTGACATGGGTCAATGATTTGCAGCAATATTGATTTTGGTGCATTGTTATTTTTTTGCAGTCTCAGATTTAAAAAAAAAAAACTCTCTTTGACCGAATTAAGTCCAACTCTTAACATAAAGGAATGCATTAGTTTATGTTAACTCATTGAGCCAGCCCTATTATATAATGGAAAGTGGCTTGTGCTGGCTTTTCTGGCCATTTTGAGTCATCTTTCAAGACCCACAGAATATTTTGTACAAAGACTCTGAAAACACTGAATAGCTCAAATGAAAGAAGAAACTCTCTTTTTCATCATGGGGAAAAAAGATTGTTTGCACCTTGTTCCATTCTTGATTTATCTGAAGTTGAATAGAGGCTGGTTTCATCAAAAAGACCACTTTTTTTCTAGAAAGCTGAGAAAAATGCATTTTTGTGAAAGGGAGTCTGTCAAGCAAAACAGTGATTTGAATGTTATAATTTTGCCTTCAATGACATAAAAGACATCTGAAAAGCGTATTACAAATGTGTGTAAATGTGTAACTATGCAAAGTACAGCACAATGCAACAAATAATGGCCCCAGTTCAGAGAGAGAAAACCCACAAAATAGAACCGGAGTCCTATTCCATTATTCCTACCTGCAGTGTTCGGGCAACCGGGCCTGCTTTGAACACTCATAATTTTTTTTTTTTTTTGAGCGTGAGAGCGCCCCCTTGTGCCAGCCGCCGAAAACACACTTTGACGTATATATATATGTCAATGGCACTCAATGAGTTAAGACAAATATGGGATCAAAAATGGTATTTTCATTGGTTTTCATTTGGACATTTTTTGTTTTAAGGAACAAATGTGTGGGTTTTTGTGTAGCTTAGCCATTTTAGGCTAAATTAAGGAACTGAGATGACAATTCTAAAATTGTTTAAAATTTGGTAAATTTGAGCTATAATCATCCAACACAGCCAAAATGACTTGAAAATAAAAACTGAGTGGCACAAAATGTCCTGAGTATCTCTTAAGGGTTAACTGTCTGCTAACGCTTTTATCCAACTGTTGACAAATTCACAGCAAAAACATCCTCATTTCAAACCCAAACTGGGCCGGTCCTTCAAAATGAAAGTACCATTGTGGTCATCGTTGTTGCATTGCATACATATTTATATTTTTAACTTCCATGCTAATTTTATACATTACATTGTAGCATAAGGCAGACTTGTGACTCAGCACATTATCCACATTATAATATAAATATTCACAAAGTAGTGCTAATTGTCTATTACTACATTTCTTACATTTCTATTTTTACACTCTTACATACTCAGCATATTGTACATACTTTATTTTGAAATATTTAAATATTTACATGCTAGTGCTAACTGTTTACTGTTACAGTATTTCAATTTTTGTATTTTTATAATTCTATACTTATGCTGGAACTTAATTCTACTTGCGATAATTCTCTATGCTGGCACCAGAGCGATTGTAACGAACCACAATTTCCCCCCAAGGATCAATGAAGTATTTCTCATTCTGATTTGCTTTGTGATGCTCACACAACATAGAAAACGTCACAAAACTTTATAAACTCTACATATATGTTCCACAACAGAAGAACTAAAGAACAGGCATTTTTTTATCAGCTGCTCTGCAGAGGAACACATGTCTGCATTTCTTGGCCGTGAGGTTATTATTTAGGTGATTATGTGATTCTGAAAGAGTTCTGCACTGCCGTTTCTGTCTCACTGATGAACACACGTATGTTTTAATGAGCGCAAGTTTCAAAAAACTTTGTTCAGCAGAGGCACCTGACTGTATAAATAACTTTAATTATTATATCCTGAACTTGAGCTCTCGCTGCAGCTGCTGTGTTCACTGAACCAGCAGCAGTGTTGTGTCCGAGAGAGCCCTCACTTAGAAAGTTGTTACAATACTCATGATTGTGATTGATGATCATCATATTGGGCTGTTTTGGTGTGTCCTCTGGCACTGGTGCCATACGCACAGCATGTAATGCAGGCACCTGTAGTGGCCTTGCTGCAGCTGATCATAGCTGGATCAGCTGTCAGTCAGCTTAAACACTGATGGAGTGTATGTCACATACACTGAGCTAACAGCCTAATATTGCATATAGAATTAGGCTTATCAGTAGCAGAACAGAGGAGTTTCCTCTGTTTAGCAAACACATGAAGAACAGCCTGCAGTATACAGTAATTATAAACATATAGTGTTTATCTTATTGAGGCTGTTCATTATTTAAATTCATTATTTAATAACAATGAATATTGTCATGGTGTCTTTTGAGAACTTGATATTGTTTATAAGGCAAAGTGTTTCAGGAAAAAAATTCAGTTGAATGAATAGGGATGGGTATCTGTACTTAGGTACTGCTAAGTTTCATGACAAACAGTGCTGCTATCGGTAACGTTAATTCATTTTAACCTGATTCTAACATATCTGACAACCTGCCTCTCATGATAATGAAGCTGCCAGTATCAGTGGATGACGTTTGGCATTTGTTGTGACGCTGCTGGCTGCTCTGCTTGTCGTAGCTGGACAAGACAGTGAGCTAACTTTTCTAAAAGTCACGAAGGTGCAGCTAAGTGCGAGTCCATTTACCATTTAAAGGGGAACTGCACCCATTTTGAAAATTCATGTTATTTTTTCAAAGCTTTTTTTCACTAAAAACAGCTGCCTGCTACAGCTGGAAACAAGGCAAATCAGGACACCGAGACTGATCTTGTCAAAAATCAAATTAACTTGAAAAGCCAATTATCCGGGAATATCAGTAAGTTAAATTTTGCCCATTTTGTGGAGTTGTGAGCTGAATGGGATGGGGTCTCACACCAAATAGCTGTAGTAGTAGTTTTCTCTTGACTCTTACCTGGATGCAGCTGTTCCAGGTATTACTTCATAAATGTAAACACCTGAGGTCACATTTGGAAATATGCTGTCATGCTCCTTGAGATGCTGGATCAAACTGGACAAGTGGAGATGAAGATTAATCAGAGAAATATAGAAAACAGTCTTTTCCAACTAGAGTGACTCAAACTGAATCAAAATTTTGTTCAAAAAGACACCTGCTAGTGAAAGATTATTCAGCCATGTGCATTACAGGCTTATATGTTTGCTCATTTTTGAAGGAAGGCAGATTGCAGTTCATTGTCTAAGGTACATGCACATTAATGGCTAGAAAATACTTGATTATCATTACCATAAATATAACATATTAAACATGACCAGAACCATTTGAGAGTCAAATTCTTTGTTAGTCCCCTGGTGGCTAGCTGCGGTATAGGTCATAACACCTGCCTCCTTCATGTCTGTGGATGGGACATGGGCCAAACTAAAAACTCAAAGTACACATCAAATACATTTTTTTTCCAAAGACACTTTCTGTTATTTTATGTAATTCTCATCACTCTGTTAATTCAAGTGTTTGTTTTTCTGATAGATTTGGTTTTAATGAGTTACCTAATGCTATAAAAAGGTTTGATGTCATGATTGACAGCTGTGTGTCAATCAATGTGCTTGCGATCAATGGTGCGGTTTGTGATTGCGTCGGATGAGTCTATGGGTGGGAACTCGATACGGCTGGTCTAAATAACTGCTAATTTGCATTTTGGAAATTAATTCTTTAAATATTTACTTACGATGGTGAGAGCTGCAGCATCCGGACCCCTATGTACTTTTTTTGTCCCGTATTTCCTACAGGCATATTAGTGAAAAAATTAACACATTTATTTGTCAAAATATCCATTATAGCAACTTTGGATTCTGCTCACCTTTGACTTGTCTGTTGTAGTAATCAGTAAGGAACTGACGTATTCGGTCTGCAGGGATGGCGAAAGAGATTCCTGCTGCCACTTTTAGAGTATTTATGCCTATTACATCTCCATCCTGTTAATCACAGAATAGAAGGAGAGCCATGAGTGTGGTCTTAAAGTATCAGATCATCACAAAAACAAAAATATAGATTTTTCCTCTTACCTGTGGTGCTATTCATCAATCTAGACAGTTTTTTGTGTGAATTGCAGTGTTGGAGATTTCGGCTATAAAGATGTCTGTCTTCTCTCCAGTATAATGGGACTATGGAAACAGCAATGTCTTTTTCCAGAAATTATTGTTTCTAAATAATGAAATTATAATTAATTAAGATTAAGATGATAAAGCAGTTTTATGAAAGAATGATTTTCTTTTCAAAATGCTAAATATCGTGTTTGTAGATTGATATCGATCAAATCAGTGCCCTGCAAATGGCATCATCACTTTATGTTCCATATAATTTATAAAATAAAGTAGGTTAGGTTTAGGAAAAGGAAAGAGACATTGCTGTTGAGTTTTTCAAATGTATTTTTTGTGTGTGTTTTGAGCACCACAAGTGGAGTGCGATTTAGTTATATTACAGTGGAGAGAAGGTAGACATCTCTTCAGTTGGTATCTTCAACACTTGACAACTCACCACAAAACAATATAGATTTATAAATGTCACTACAGGTAAGAGGAAATATGTGTAGTTTTGATTTTTTTTAGTGAACTATCCTTTTAAGTTTTATTAATTTAATTGCTTGGCCACATGGAGAAACAAAACAGTATCAAGAGTATTACGCCTCTTTCTTTCAGTGCTCATAACATAGCTCATAGTCTATTAAGTGTTTTCTTTTACCCACAACAAAACCCATCAGTCTTGGTTATTGTTGTAACTTATCTGAGTTTTCACGGTGAAGGACGAGTCATAAAATGCAGAGTGTGCATGGCCACTGTTCTTCAGAATGAACTGCTTTTTAAGGAAAGGAAGCTGGAGGCAGCAGTCTTGATAAATGAATGTACCATCTGTATGGTTTTATTCCGCAGTAACAATACAAAGGCCTCCATAATTAGGTCGAGTCCTAAACTACTGTGAGGGGGGCTTAATCTTGAACCTGAGGAAGCAGACTGGAGACTTTGGGTATTAAATAAAACAAATCATGACCTTACTGCTCACTGTCATAAATAAAACAAGTAGAGTGCAGTAGAAAGCAGAAATAAATATAACAAATATGCAAATGATGCATAATGGTATTATCATTTTTCATATAGTAGTATAAATCCTCTTACCAAGTTGACAAGCGGCCCACCAGAGTTGCCATACTGTGAGAGCAACAGAAACAGTGGAACAAAGGTTTTCAGGATGGATCAAATGAAACACAGAACCAAGAAAAGGAATGATTGCGTTTGTGATGCTAACTGTGGTCATACTGACATTAATGATGGCGTCGGTTTGGATGTAGTCCATGTCTGAGTCCTTAAAGCCGAGCTCCAGGCCATTGCGCTGTGCAGTGCTGATGATGCCGGTTGTGACAGTGTTCTGTAGGGAGAAAGGGCTTCCCACAGCCACCACAAATTCACCGGGGCGCAGGTCTGAGGACTGGCCGAGACGGAGCACAGGGAGGGGACGCTGCAGCAAGATGCAGTGAGAAGGATAACAATCAGTTTCATGAATGCAACAGGAACTAATGCAGGGTGAAAAAATGCCACTGTTTTCATTAATTAGCTGACTGTGACATTGTATTTTTTTTTTAAGGTCAGCAGGCTAACTAGCCCTCCCAGATACAGGTACCACTGGTTGGCATAGATTTAATGGAAGGTCAGTGAGGCTAGACACAGCCAATGTTCTGCTAAGTACTGCTGGTCTAGTCACAGTAGAGCCCTGCACTGGGATTGGGATCCCAGGGGACCTGCAGGCCCCAAACCAAATCTTGCAGGAGCAGGCGGTGTTAACGTTGATGTGGGCAGTTCCCAGGATTGCTAGTAGTATGGAGACATCAAGGCACACCTGCCACGTGCTCACCAGTCAGAGTAAGCTGTCTTTCAGAGACAAATCCCAATCTCTCCCTGCACATATTAAACAAGCAAAATCCATAAGCTATGGCAATTCTTTTTACTCTTTGATTGATTTACTCTTTGTTGATTGATTGATTAATTGATTCATGCATGGGATTGTCTGTGTTTTAAAGCAGTTGATTTGTTTTACGTTGCATGTAATGGTACAGTAATTTCTAATGAGCAGCTATACCTACCTCATAAATTCATGAGTTTTTTAAAGATCAGCTCTGTGTGTGATTAGAAAAAAATCGAGTAGGATCAAAATTGATCAGCACATATAAATGCCCTCACACTGTCTCCAGAGCGATGCTCTTTGTGCAAGTTGCCGTGGCATTTGTATAACATAAATAAGCAATGCAGCTTTGCGGCTGGCGCTGAGAATATTTTTGAATTGTATACCAAACCATTAACAGCTAGAAAAACATGATGCGCAAAGTCTCACGTAAAATCTGACAAATGTCCTCAAATTAAGTCCCCTGAGTCAGTGTTCAAGCGTCTCAAATCTGCAAGTTTAAAGTGAGCTTACCAGACATCTGTAGCCTAACACACCTGAATCGAAAGCCGAGCTGTCGGTGGTCAGAGAGATGAGTATTGCAGGTGGCAGATTTTGACAAGACAGAAGAATGCGTGGACTGAGAAAATATCTTTGGCTGTACTGCATTTATTTTGATCTTTTGAGAAAAGAACAAAAAAAACAACTGTCCATCTAGAGTCTGACAGTGCAGATACTTGCTAAAACTGTGGAGTATTTTTTAAATAACATCTTCCAAGTGAAATTATTTCTGTCTGCAACTCTGCCTCTGAGATAGGATTGTGGAACCCTGGACTGGAATTTTTATCAGAAAATTGTAGTCTTTGTTTTCTCAGAAATTCTCCAATGTACCTTACCTCAGTCTAATTCGTGTTCCTCTGTCTTGCATAATTTTCCATCAAGTCTCTAGGACATGTGTGAAACCACAAGCATCAAGACAAAACAATCTGCCGTAATCAACACCTTTGTTATTAATTAAAATCACCATAGCCTAATTCCCACTGCACAAATAACCCGCTAACACCTGCTAAAATCTGGCTTTACAATGCAATGGGAATGCATATAATCGGCATTCACACAAAAATTGATTGCAGCTGCTATCCTGTCACTGAAAAGTTGTTTCTGCCTTGAAATGATTTGATTTAATTCATAGTGAATACGCGTGACAGACTGTAGCTCACCCAGTCCATTTTTACCTGTGTAAATACCTTTAAAGGGCCAATGCAATGCATAAAATGCAATTTCTTACTTGCCAAAAAATGATGCAGCTGTTAGCTTGCCACTGTTTCTGTCTCAAAATGACTTGATTTCATTCATAGTGATTATATTTGACAGATTATAGCTCACCCAGTCCCTTTTTACCTGTGTAAATACCTTTAAAAGACCAATGTAAGAAATAAAATGCAATTTTCAAATTGCAAAAAAGTGATTGCAGCTGTTGTCTTGTCACTGAAAGGTTGTTTCTGCCTCAGAATCACTTGATTTTATTTATAGTGATTATATTTGATGGACTGTAGGTCACCAGTCCTTTTAACCCGCAAAATACCTTTAAAAGACCAATGCAACAAATAAATACAATTTTCAACTTGGCACTTGTCACTTTAGGGGTATGACATAAGTAAGTTCCTCTGATAGCTGAATGATTTGATAACAAGATCTTTTCATTATTTAATTCAATTATTTTGAGGCAGGAACAACTTTTCAGTGGCAAGATCGGAGCTGCAATCACTTTTTGGCAAGGTGAAAATAGCATTTTAACGGAATTTAAAAAGATAAAGGGGACTGATCAAATACAAATACAATCACTGTGAATTATATCAAGTCATTTTGAGGTTCACACAACCTTTCAGTGGCAAGATAGCAGCTGCAATCACTTTTTGGCAAGTTGAAAATGGCGTTTTATTTGTTGCATTGATCTTTTAAAGGTATTTAAAAAGGAAAAAGAGGACTGGGTGAGCTATAGTCTGTCAAATATTTTCACCATGAATGAAATCAAGTGATTATGATATAGAAACAACTTTTCAGTGACAAGATAGCAGCTGCAATCGCTTTTTGGCAAGTAGGAAATTGCATTTTATGCACTGCATTGGCCCTGTAAAGGTATTTACACAGGTAAAAATGACTGGAGTGATTACATGCCTGATCAAACTATAAATTGCAAACGTGAAAATTGGATTTCAAGAAACATTGAAGTTTCACAAAGACATATCTATGCTCTTGCCACAGTATGTGTATTTTTATCTATCTATTTTTATCTATGTTTTGGGGGCTTCTATGGCTTTTATTTGATAGGACTGAGTGTATGTGTGAAAGGGGGAGAGAGAGGGAACGGCATGCAGCAAAGGGCCGAGGCCGGAGTCGAACCTGCAACTGATGAGGCGAGGACTCAGCCTCTGTACATGGAGTGCCTGCTCTATCCGCTGAGCCGCCAACGCCCCAAAGTTATGTGTATTTACATGCTACGACTGTTTGATCCATGTGAGAGCAGACGTGGATGCTGAGCGATACAGCTTTAACAGGCTGTGCGTGCTCCCATGGATGGCAGTCAGTTTCTGGCAGGCGATCACTTTTTGGCATGACACTGGCGAGATGCAATGGCGCGCCGCTGCTAATTACTATCTGGGTCCTCTGACGCAGTGCTAAAACAATGATCCAAATACATCTGCACAGAGTTTGGAAGAGGGACTTAATTCCTAAGAGATGAATAACAAGAAGTGAAAAGAACTGAAAAGTTTTCAAAGACGTCTGCTTCTGCCGCTGCCTGATGTTTACCTGTTTTTCTGCCTGTCTGTAACACCACACGGACAATACAACACACACGCACGCGCACACACACACACACACACACACACACACACACACACACACACACACACACACACACCAGCTGACAGAAAGGCCGACTCGCTCTCCAGCTGTAAGTTCAGTGGCAGTGGGAATAAAGCCATTTAGCGGGTTTACCTGTGTTTAAAAAACCTGCTTGCACCTGCTAATTGCGGTGGGAATGAGTTATATGTTTCTTTCTTAGTCTTGCCTCTTTTCCAGCTGAATCCATGTCTGTGGTAATAACAGCTGCTCTGCTGGAATCTTTGCTTATGTTCCTCAGACCAAGCAGTACAGTGGAAATGAGTCTCAATCCCAACATGGGATGTGTTGAGTATTAAAAAACAAACAGCCTAAGCCTTAGCTTGCCTCTGCCTGCCTTCTCTCATTCAAAGATGAGGCCATTTGTCTCTCTAGTGGCTTGTAATGCTCAGCCAAATTTATAGCCACATCTCCCAAGACATGGAGTTTTCTGTCACGACAAATTTGCCTGTTAGGCAAGCTTTGGAACTCCCTCTGCAAAGAATTTATCGCAGAGTTATAGCATTGTACAGCTGTCACTGCTCCCTGATTGTTTTCAGAAAAATTCCTTCTCCTATAAAGCAGTGAAATACAGTAATTACTCTGGCCTACTACTTGGGATCTTGAGGTATTCTTGTATTCAGATCAGTACTAAAAATGCTAATCATGTGCTTCATGCTGAGTGGAGTCTGACTGAAGAGGGTGGGAGTAGAGTCCCCTCTACCATACAAAGCAGCTGGTTGTGTTAGAGCATGTTTGAGCAGTGACATGTTTTATTCAAAACTTGCCAGCACCCAAAAAAATCTGAGGCTTAAATTTATGGGACATGACCAAATACCACCCAAGAGGAATCCAGTCAACAAATTGATTATGTTAAGAAATAGAGTTTAATGTTGTTGAGCAGGGCTTCTGCCCACCAATGAATAACTTCATGTGCAGGATTAATACTCTTTGATGCTAGCTGCTGATGAAAAGCTGCCAGACCAGGGAAAAAACACAGACAGAATTTAGTTGAAGGCCCTCGGGGAGCAGAGGAAAAACTGTGGACACTCACATCTGGTTCTATTTTGATGAGTGCAATGTCCATCTTCTGGTCCACATTCTTGACAGTAGCATCGTACTGCAAACCGCTTTTCAGGTCGACTTTTACCCGCTGCTTGTTGGTGAGTACGTGAGCACTGGTGACAATCCAGCCGTCCTCTGAAACTACAAACCCAGAGCCACTCGATACAGAGATCTCCTCACCGGAAAATGGCAGTCTGGCAAGAGAGAGGGCAAAACACACCATAATTTCAGCCTGTTCTTATTTTTAATTTGTCAAATACCACCACTTGGTATGACAACAGTGATGCCAAAAGCCACCCTTTGTGGCATTATATGTCGCTGGGTGGCGTCAGTTTGTAATGGGCCCTATGGAATCTTTCGCAGTGTCATGATTTGCTGGCAGTTGGCTGGACAGAACCTATCGCAGCCGTATGATATGCCATACGCATGAGATAGAAAACCCTGTTGGCTATAACATAATATAAGGAGCATGACGATCCTTATAGGGCGAGCCGGAAGGGTTGTGGATGGGTCCATCAAACCCCAGACTTTGACTCAGGAGCCTGGTATTCCCTTCATGTATGAATGTAGAGCCAAACCATGTCTTTTTTTTTTTTAAACCTAACTATGTGCTTTTGTTCACATCCCAGCGTTGGTTGCCATGTGCTTTTCTCTCCTAATCCTAAACATGTGCTTTGTTGACATCCCTATTGGCTGCGGCATCACCAAATGTCAACAGTGGACATAGGGGGATATCTAGAATGTAATATGTAGTTGCAAAATTCCTCTGACAAAGCTGCAACGACTTGGGATGAGACATGATGATCATCTTGTGTCTGTGGGAATATAAGGGTTGAAGGTGACAGTTTTACTGTTCTTGCTTCGGTTAGCTATACCTTTGGAAAAGCTCCAGATGCACCACAGCTGGGACGATCTTATCCACCACATCTGCAATGAAGTTGAACTTGTAGCGCATACTTCCTTGGTGATGCATTCCTTCGAAAGAACACAGGATGATGACAAGTTAGGTGTCTTAGATTCTCTTAAAATTGATGGATTAAATCTATAATAAAAAAAAGATTTCAAACTGTTTTAAGGCAGTAACTCACCTGGTAGAGCAGGTGCCTTTGCTGCATGGCATCCCCTCTTTCTCCCTCCTTTACAGTATGGCTATCAAATTCAGGCTGAAAAGCCCGAAAAACACCTGACCTATCTATCTATCTGTCTGTCTGTCTGTCTATACAGGTAGGCAGATTATTAAATTAAATTCTAGGCTGCATATCCACAACACATGACTCACACATATCTTATTTCTCAGGCCAGTAATGGCACATCGCTGCTGCTTTTCTTATCAGCTTTTATTGGTGTTAATTTAACTGAGATCATGTACTTAAGCACAAACAAACCTCTTCATAAAAACAAAGATCAGATCATAGGAAAGTGTGTGCCAGAGCCATCTATTCATCTCTGCTGCCTCGCCACCACTTTACTTATACACTTTATTAGCTGCTTTTATATCTGATGCAGCTGAAGGCTTGAGTGCCTACAAGAGGAAAATGGAAGGTCAAACCTCAACAGTTCTAACGCTTGTAACGGGTTGGCTTTCATTTAAAATGCAATCTGCTGCGGACACCTGTGTTTGTGTCACCTAAGGGCAGTGCAATCTCTTTCCCGATAATATCTTCAAAATTCTCCTCTTCTGCTCTCCAAGCAAACACGCAAGCCCTCTCCTGAAGCCACCACAGTCTGACTGATGCTGTGTTTACATAGTTGCACAAATGAACTTGTCTCTGCAGAAACAGCCTTAAATGCAAATGCCAGTGTGTCCATTGCCAGGAGCTACTTTGGCAGAACGCCAACTATTTTTGCCTGTCAGAGAGCTCTACCAACAAATCAACAGTATGCTCCCTGTTGGCAGGGAGATCCAGTAGCTTTCACTGTCCTCTTAATTACACTGTACAGCTATGCCAACTTGTGCAATAGTGAATCATCCATCAGATGAATACAGCTATTGCTTGACATGTCATCTAATCTGCTGTCGGGTCTACAAATTGTAAAACAAGTGTAGATCTGCTTATAGAACACCATGCAGATCACGTTTCCATCAATGATGTGTGATTTCAGAAAGGCTTACATGTTTTAACTCTTTGATGGTCTTAAACACAGAGCGCCTTTGTAGTTGTGGCATCTTGTTTTGGTACCTACAGGTAACCTATAGGCATATTAGCATTTCCAAGGGTAGAGAAGGAATGGGACTTCTCACTCTGCAATACTCTGCTTCTCATTCTCATTGTAACCCTAACCAATGTGACTACTCTTTCCTAAACTTAACCAATCTAACAAACAAAGGCGACGAGTATCAGCCAATCGTAGGGAGAGCAGGGCGGGTCATGCCCTCACTATTCCTAGGATTGGCAAATTTGCACCCTGTGGTGCTTTGGGCTGCAAGTAACACTATGAAAGAATAGTTTTGTTGTAGTTTTTGAATAGTTTTCGAGTGCGTCTCCGTTTTGTTGCCCATGCATGCATTGCATGTGGGTGTCATGATTCACATTGCAGTTACTGTTGCATGGTAGAGGCCTACCAACATTTTGGTATTATTATTATACTTTTTTGTTAAAAGCAGTTCCGTATTAGAATGTCCCAACGTAAAGTAATTTGGTTGTAGGTCAAATATATCTCTGATGTAAATGATCAAGAGGAGGGCGGTAGCCTTCTAGCAAGGTAGCCAAGTGTGTGGTTTATGTTTATAGCAGGCCTACATGCATCTCATCCCTGTTGATACAGTGTGAGCTTCAGCTTAGCGTGGGGGAGAGAAGCATGCCTCTGCTTCACCATGTCTGCTAGATTCAGTCCAAAAAGGACTCAAATGCAAGAAACAAGGCAGGGAGGTTGCAGAAAGAAAAGCAAGCTTAATATCAAGAGCCGAGGGCTGTACAGCAAATCCAAGATAAGTGCGTTAGCAAGTTATGTTGAGTCTAAAGCCAGAGTTTACCATCCAGTGGAGGTGGCTCTATTTTAACCTGTCTAGATCGCCATGGTAACTTTTGCTGCAGACCTAACCTGTTGAAAACCAGTTTTTGTTCCACAGAATGAAGCTGTGCAATTGCAGTAGGGCTTACTTTATGTATCAGGTTGCATTATGTTTTTGTTTTTACACTGGACCTACAGTGTAGCAGCGATGTAGCAAATCTGAGCAAGAATATTGTTTTGTTTTATTTGCAAGTTTGCCTTTGCTCTCAGAGAACTACTGAATGTGTCTGTAGTGTTCTCTGGTCCACTTGGCTACTCTTCCTGGCTACACTGGCTACATAATAAACCCTCTACAAAGTCATTGGTATCATACATAAATAGTTCACAATATTATGAAGTTGGATGACATCTATGTGCATATGAAATGTGGTGTAAAATTTCTTCAAAGCATGCCATAGCATTACCACTTTGAGTTATGTTTTTATGCTTAGTACCGATTTGCTGAAATCTGTTTTTTATGTTACCTGTGTGTTACAGCCAGGTAATAATACACCGATTAGAAAAACAATTAGTCTATAGGTAGTTTTCATAGATGATATTCAGTCAGTAAAACTAAAGTGATTTCTATGTCTCCTTCAACACTGCAGAGTGTCAGTAAATGCAGTTCTTGTGCATAATGTTTAAATCTGCTGCATCAAGTATAAGTGAACATGCTGTAGAATGTGCAGCTGTCACATTAGGCAAAAAAGTGGTAAAGTAAATAGAATAATCTTTCACACTTCGTTATCTTCAGCCAGCATTACTCTCTTGTCTTAATGGAAGCAACAACGTTGCTTTTCTACTGTGATGGTTAATTTAATATTCTTCATACCTGGATGTGGGCAGCACGCAATTGATCATTTTTAAGTGTCAAATAACGTACTGAATGTGTCATTTGACTCATTTTATGTGAACACGCTCAGAGCCTGAAGCAGGAAGCCTGAGTTTACAGAGACAGTTAATAACCACCTTTGTGGTACTCTGAGTGGGGCTTTAGGGTTTGTCGAACAAGCTCAGTCAAATAGAGCCTGGCTCTGTTGAACTTGCTTCATGGTACAGCCATCTGGTTTCAGTCATCAAAAAAAAGGCGATCAACAAAAAAACTAGGAAAGCAGGCAGAGGTAAATCCAGGAACTACAGAGAAGTGCTAAACTAAACTAAAGCAGTATGACACAAACAACACATGAAAGCAAGGCAAACCAGGGAATGAAGCTGCAAACACAGATGACCTGACGACGAAACATTGAAAATCAAAGACAAAAGGGAAGAAGGGTGTTAAAGAGGGAGAAGTGACAGCGGGCTAATGGAGGGACAGGTGAAGCAAATCGGGGCTAAGCAGACAATCACAAAGGCAGGAAAACACACAAAGGCAGAAAGTAAAACAAACCCTGACACATGAGGATTTACAGACTTATCTGTTTCCTGATCACCGTGGTTACTGAGTGGCAGTGGAAGGTGATGAAATGTACTGACAGGCCTCTGTACATACAGAGTGCTTTTTACAAGTCACAGGGCTGCATTGTCCTCAGTTTACCTTCTCTACGCTGGCAGCATGGGTTACATGGGTTTAGGTTTTCTCATTTGTGTTCCCTGCCTCTGCCCCAGTACCATGGAGGTGAATAGAATTTTTAATTTGTGGTGCTCATAGCATTGAAAACATATTGCAAATAAAAAAGTTCGACTTCCAAATCTCTTTCCAGACAGTGTCCAAATCACAGCATACACTGTCAACTGTTTCGTGGGAACTTTTGTGGCAGAAACATACTGCCATTGAAACTATGAACCCCAAGGTCGGTGAATTTTCCAAAGTGTGTTATCCAACTTGCTTTTTAAAAGTGTTAGCACCACAGATGTAGATAGGCCCGTCAGTCAATGTCTATTGAAAAGAAAGTGATGAGTATTACAGCACCAAAATGCAGTAAGATATTCACCACAAGGTTGCAGACCAGATAAAAGCCCTGACCCAACCAGAGAGTGCTGGCTGCTGTCTCTCCTTCACTGCAGACTGCTGGTCTGATCAACAGAGTCACTGATGAGCCTTGCATAACACTCGATTCAGTCATAACAATTCATCAGCGTCCTGCATCATTGACCATGCTGAAGATGCAACTTCAAGATGATGAAGGACCCTCGACACAAGGCATCAGAACACTCAGTCAAGTCATGAGGCAGAGCCTCATCACAAATGTTTCTCACAACTTGAAAAGGCAAAAAAGTGGTGCAGATGTATGTCTTAGATTCTCGTTTTTTAGAATCATGCATTCTGCTGTCATGCTACACTGACCAAGGCCAAAGAATGGCTGAAAGAGGGTGTGGAAGATGCTACTCAAGAGACCAATGTGGAAGAGCAGGCTGGTGCTAAAGGGACTATAAGAAAGACAGAAACCCCAAAAGGCAACAACCAAACAGACACCTTGTTCATTGCTCTGCTAGGACCCCACAATGCTAAGCTTTTGACCAACGCCTCCCTTGAAGAATAGTTAAAGCTGTGTCTCAAGGAGCCAATAATCAACACGCACAAGGAGGACCCACTCCAGTTGTTGAGACAGAATCAAGGACCTTTCAGGGTACTTGCCACACAAGGAAAAACTTTTGTTTGCTCATCAGCCGAGTAATAGCGTCTCAAGTGAAGTCTTCACAAATTATGAGAAGAACTAAAGTCATTTAGCAAAAAAATATCTAAACAACTCTGCTTTCTGCACCACAATCTGGTGCTGCTGATTTGGGACTACAAGGAGGAGAAACTGCTAAAATTACTTTAAAATATGCAAAACAAATTTGCAAGAAAGTAATAATCTGTTATAAGAAAGTTACCCAAAAAATAAGAAAAAAAGCAAAAAACATTAGCAAGAAATTAGTAAAAAGTTATTAAAGACATTTGAAAATAGGCGAAAATGAAAACAAAAAAAGAAAATAGGTTAAAGATAATGCTAATAACACATATACAGATATTTCTGTAACAATTTTATTTGTATATTCATAAGAATTATGAATACAGTTTTCTGGTGATTATTGATAATGTCTAATAATATTTTGAGGTAATTTTTTTCACCTTTTACATATTTTCTGCAAGTTGAGTGCTCATCCTGGTATTTCCCATGTTTTGGAGAGAAATCAAACCATTTCTCTTAGGTGTCAGAGGTTTTAAAACTTGTGAAAGGCATCTACAATTAGAACAAGAAAACTGATGTTGATTCAGGTGTTAAATGGTTAAAGCAATAGTTTGACAGGAAAAGAAGCTTTTCTCTCTTGCTGTGAGTTAAATGAGAAGACTGATACCACGTTCAAGATAAAAAATAAAGCCAGCAGCAGCTGATAAGAATGATTATAATAATAATAATATTGGTAATAGCAGAAGCAAAACAGAATACTACTAATAATATGATAGTACCAATTTAACCAATTTATATTGATCATCAAACTGATCATTCTGTCCCTTCAAATAGCCTACTGATATGTCATGTTAAACCACTTTGGGAAGTTATAAAGGAGAGACGCTTGCTCACACAACTCACCCGAGTCACACCAGCCCCTCTGGATCAGAATGACCGGGGGTATCTCCTCGAGCTCGGCTCTCCTGTTCTCGGCTCTCAGGCGGCAGATGCTGGGGTAAGTCCGGCCATCGCTGCCGCACACTGGACCAGAGGAGGTGCACACACAGGAGCTTTGCTGCCCACCAAACTTCCCCTGGACAGAGTCACATAGCAGCCCATCACCGCAGGGGAGGCCGCTGCCGGCACTCCTCTCCCCACAGGCATCACCCTCCCCGGCCGCGCACACCACGCAGCAGCCGCACCCGTCCTTCAACTGGCCGTAGTAACATGCCTGCGGCGGGGCAGGGCAGTGGGAGCGATCACAAACCTGCGGGCAACTCTGTCTTTTTCTCAGCAGACCAGCATGAACTGCAGAGGTTAGGAGGGTGAAGAAAGCCACAAACTTCATCCTGACCTGAAATCTATTCACACCAGGCTTCCTTTTCTTGTAGGTGCACTATGATGTCCTGCTGCTTTTGTCCATACTGATGAAGCTGTTCTAAGATAACCTACACCGCTGCCGCTCAGTGACTTTTCATTTCTGTTTTCATAGCCTATAGATCTGGTTTAGGGCCAGAAATTATCTTCTAGTAGCAACATGCTGATCCTGGATTCTGTTCCTGAATGCTGTACCCTTATGTAACCAGGCAAAGCAGCTGCTGCAGGTTTATAGAACATTTTTATGTTGAGATCCAAAGGCGATGTCTCTGCCTCCCACTGTGGCAGACCATATTGCGTCTGATAATATGATTATAGGTGGAGCCTAGCTTTTCTTTTGAATCTGTGGTTGATGATTTAAGGACTGACATTTAGTGCTGAGGTGAGCCTGAGGGCCAACACCATCATGTTTTCAGTATAGGCCTAATTGACATTTATGGCTCAGTGCATATGGTGTTTTACTGTATTCTTCTTAAACATGCAAAAACATGTTTTTGGAGTTGTCATAGCATGACATTTTAAATCATTTTTTTATAACCATATATCATATCATGTTGGCTGATATTACATCTCCCATAAATGATTCTCTGTACAGAATCAGAAATACTTTATCAATTGTGCATGTTCTTCCCACACTTCTCCCCAACACCAAACAGGTTAAACTAGTTTGGTTTTTCTATTTCTGTTTTCCTTTCACTTTAATTTAGAGTTTCATGATGCACATGCATACATAGGCCTACCAGAGAAAATGTACAGGTACAAGGCATAACAGTCAATACTAGAATTCAAATAAATTATAGACAGATTTTATAAAACGAAGAAGCATTTTACATTTTTGGGAAATTAAAGTAATGCACAGGTAGAAGCAATATATCCTGTGTTACAAATCTAAAAGTAAAGCTGGTTAATACATTGATATTGTGTGTATATATACACACATACATATATAATGGAAAGAGGAGCGTCTTTAGTTTTCACGGTTTCAAAAATCTTACCTTTTGGATTTCTAAATACCCTGGTATACAGTAAACCCTTGATACCACCCAGGCTAACTGAGCATCATTCATAATAATAATAGTTAATGTCAGCCACAGTGTTGTTTCTTTCTGAAGCATCCAAGTCCAACACATAGGAATTTTAAATTGCTGCAAACAAAGAAAGTATTTATGAAATAAATATCTTATAAATGAGTATCATTATCATTATCTTTATTTTACATGGACAAATATTGGTGCTTGAACCATCACAGTTGGACTGCTGTGCCACAAAATCTGAGATTTTATTATTTCTATTTACAAAAGAGAATGTTGAAGAATATCATCCTTCAACCTATTACTTCACCCAAGTTTGGTTCAGATTATTCTAGGAAGTGAGAGCAGGTCATGGATTAGACAGAGTGATACACCATAACTAGCCATGTTTGAGTCAACAGCAATAATATATTTCAGCAATACTTTTTGGAACATTGTCTGCTGAACAACAGGAAACATTGTTGTAGTTAATATCACAAGACAAGAACATGATGAATTACTTTTAAATTAGTATTAAATAAAGAATCGGGTCAAATTTCAGAATTCCTTTTGCAAGATAATGTCCTTTAGATGCTTGAGAGATTACATCATCAGCACATTACATGCATAAAATCATTTTTTCTTTAATTAGCAGCTAACTAAATGTCAAACTAAAAAGCACTGAGGCACAAGCTCATAGTTGCTCATTACCCAGTTATGATGATGTCTTACATTAATATTACATGTTTGGGTGTTTTTTCCTGTCACAATTTACAACCCAATTCCTTCAGGTACACTCAATTCTTCTTTTTAATACTGAATTCACTTTTCTTGTGCAGCTTTTAGACGCCTTTGACAAGTTTTTAAACCTTTGAACCCTGAGCAAATCGGTGCAATTTCTTTCACAAATATGGGAAAAACATTGAGCAACTTGGTAAGAAATGTTCCATAAATCGCAAGAGCTAAGTAGAGTTAGATTTTTTTTTAAGTTTGGAAAAACCTTTTTTAGGTTATTTCTTTTTCTTTTTTTTTTTTTTTTAAAATCTGTTTAAATTAATTAATGAATTATTATTATTATTATTAATGTATTGATTTTTTAATTTGTTGGGCTCTTTCTCTTCAATTTATTGTGTATTTTGGGATCTTTTTCTTTTTTTGTTCAAGCCAATTTTCTCAGGTTTCAAAGGGTTAAATTGTACTTCTACTCTATTTGTGAGCCAGTAATCAAGTTACCAGCTGGCTGGAAGCAAAAGACGTACCACTTGTCTTTTGACCACAATGCCATGGTGACAAAGCAAAACCCAGAACAAGAGACAGCTTACAGCAACAATCTGTGACCGCGTCTGCAACACTTTTTATACCAAAATCTAAACTAGAATTAGCACCCAGTTGTATCCCTCCACGGACCACTTAAGTTGTAGAAATAGTTAACATCCATGTCTGTCTAGACTCACAAGTAACCATGCCAGTAGACAATGTTTCAAATGTTGCTGCGAAGACGTTGCATGTTGTAAAATGCAGATGCTTCACACACATCTTCCCCCTGGCAGCACAGGAGATCTATGTATTTAGTACAGTTTCAGTGTCAGCAGTTCAATATCTGACCAAATGTTTCAGTTAGTCGTGCTTCTTGTTCTGTTTTTTTATGTTCTTTTTATGTGTCATATTAGATTTCACTTTGTGGTTTTTTGTGTTTTACCTCCAGTCTTGATGTTCTGCCCCGGCCTGATCCGTTTCACCTGTCACCCAATCAGTCACTCCCTATCAGCCCAGTTCTTTTCTTCTTTGTCAGCTGGTTGTCTGCGTCTCATCCAGTAAGTAATGTTTTCTAAGTGATTTTTTTCCCCAGAGTTTTGAGTTCTTAGTTTATTTGTTTTGAATGTTCCAGCTTTTTGTGCTGGGGTTTGTTTTTTACCAATTTTTTTTGTGTTCCTGGTTTTTGGATCTACCTGTTACATGCCTGCCTTGGAGCTTCCACCTATAAGCCTCCTTTTCCAGTTTAACCATTGAACTCTTCCTGCTGCCTTTATCAGTGCTTCTGCACCTGTGTGGGTTGCTAGATCGAAATAAACCAAGTACTTGAAAATGAGTATGAACCAGTGAAACTGTCTAATGCCGTTTTAAGAAAGTCGACTCAGAGCCGCAAACTTTAATAAATATACATAAATACTAGAGACCATCTCTAGCAGCAGTACAGCAGTCCATGATTTCAAATGAATGTGGGCGCATAGAGTAGAGGGACAACGGCCCTTTCACTACTTCTGACGCCCCTACTCCCAGTGCCTTTGTTCAGACCACACCAATCTTCAGACTTGGCCTACATTTTGGTCTCATCTCTACACCCAGACTACATCTTGCACGCTTGTGATGTTATCACGTTAACAAGTGTGTCAACAGACAGGCTCATTACCTAATACCACATTTTGCGCTGAGGCAGATCCAGGGAAACAGACTCCCTTATGTGACGTAATTTAAAAAAATATATTTATATCAGCTCATTGCTTAAATCGCCTACTTTTACCTCTAAATTTCTACTCTAATGTTTGTATCACATTGTAAATCCTGCTTGAACTTTTCAAACAACCATTTCCACAAAACATTTATTATAAATTTAGTTAAAAATAAATTCAATAAAAACATCAACCACCAAGTTTATATAGTAGTGTACTTGGGTAAATGCACTTATTTCTACCACTTTAATTGCTTGATTTAGGCAAAATAAAACAAATAAACCCTGAAAACAGAAATCAGTTCACACTGACATGATGTCAAAAAAGGATAATGCAGTAAAATGACATAAATTAATTCTGACCATCAGAATGGCACCCATCAATAACTATTTAAAAAAACAAAACACCACTCTACATTATACCCAATGTTATACCCAGTGGTGAAAAAAGTAAGCAGAAATTTTACCTTTACTTTACTTAAGCCACACAATGAAAATACTCTGTCACAAGTAAAAGTTCTGCATTAAAATTGTTACTTAAGTAAAAGTATCTAAGTGCATTGAGGGAAATGTACCTAAAGTAAATATAAACAACTTGAAAATGATTTTAATGTTCATCAAAATAGTTGAAAATTGATTTTCTGTCCATCAGATGATCAAGAAATAATTTCAGCTATACTTTTATAAACTCTTTGGTAATCTAAGTTATACCAAGAAGAAAAAAACAACAACATGAAGAACATGTACAATATGTACATGTTCTTCATGTTGTTTTTTTTTTCTTTCTAAAAATCAAATCTTAGTTTGTGAAGTACAACATATCCATTGTATAGCACAAAGTACAAAATTTCCATCCGAAATGAAGTGGAGTAAAAAACTTTCATTAACTACAAGCACCTCAAGTTAGTACTCAAGTAAATGTACATAGTTACACTCCACCACTGACTATACCTTATGATGTCTTTTTTCAGCCTTACTGACCAAATGTGTTGATCAGTCTTTGATAATATGGACAATCAGTCAGGAAATGTTTCGCCCTCTACAGTATCTTTAATGCCAGCGGCTGCTGAAATGACATTAAATACTTGCCATCTGTTGTTAAAGTCAGCTTTTAGGTCCTTGACATTATCCACAGTTGTGATGGCAAATTTAGTGTGTCAGTGTTGGTTACTCAATAGTTTTTAGATGACTCGATTTTGTGTCGATTGGGAAACACTTAGATTGTCCATCTGTGTATTTGTTTTCTCATCACTGTGGTCAGTGACACTGTGATTGCACGCAGTGTGAGTCTGCTCATTCTGCTCGCTAAGAGAGATCTTGATAATAGCTCAATAGTCTCTGACAAGCAGCCATGTTCAGTATAGCAGCATTAACATCTCTGTAACACATACTGTAAGATATTCAGTGGAGGCTCTTTGATTCTGCTCACTGTGATCTTAATATGGGAACAAGGGAAATGAAATGTGGGCCAGCTGATTATTTGGCCCTAATGATTCATTGAGGTGTATGCATGATGCCAACAAATGCTACAGTAAGTCATGACTAACATGTTACTCATACCGCCAATACTTCAACAACTACTGTCGTAGAAATGAATCAGTACTGCTACTACCACTCATGTTATGTGCAAGTCCTTAAGTGTCTGAAAGTCAGTTTTCATAAAAGGGTACTAAAGTCATTCATTTATTTTAAAATATGTTTTTAAAAAACCAAAACCAACCCAATTTTAACCTTTGGACATAACTATAAACTGTGTATTGTATGTATTATGCTGTGATTTCATAGGCTACTTATATATTTCATATTTGAAGATCACAGGTGTGATGAACGTGCTGGATGTGCCAGAAAAATCTTAGGAAAGGAAAATCTTAAGACAAATTCAATAATAAGTGGGTTTCCGCGATCAAATGGAAAACCTGACACCAAAGAACTTGCCTTGGTTGTTTTCACTAAATGGAAGGGGTTTTTCAGAGGTTATCAGCCTTACAAATATGAGTTAGAAGAGGCCTGCTACACTGACTCACAGCTTCAGAAGGCTGTTGTCAACCCATTAAATGGCTATTTACTGTTAGGCGGCGACCTCCTGTGGCCTTAGAAATTATGACGAGAGCAAAGGAGGAAGTTAAGTGACTTAAAAGTAGTATGAAGAACAAGAAAGTCTGCATTAGTAGGGAATTTAGGGTGGTGAATAAGTCAAATAAACAGAACCTCAACCCAGGAGATGGGGGTTCATGTCCAGTGTGAAGTCATGGTTCAGTTATTGTATGTCATGTCGCATACTTCACATTATGTTACATTAGTATCGAACGTATTTATTTTAAGTGGCACCATGTTTTTTTTTCCAAATCTAACCTAATGGTATTTGCTGCTAAATCCAACAAAAGTGAAGCCTGACGAAACTTCTCCGATGACAACAGTCATTTAAAGGCCTGATAATGGCGTTCGTAAACTCCCAGAAAGATGAGCAGGCCCCCTCTAACCCATGTTTTTGAGGCTGATAACCAAAAAAAAGCATTCAATTTAGTGACAACATCAAAAGTGGGTCCCAGAAGAGCGTAAGAGCAGATAAATACATGGTGAATTTCTTCATATTGGGCATTTAAACCTTGTTTCCTAAGAACTTGTTTCCCCCCATTTTGTCTCTCAGGCAACACACACGCTGCCCTTCCATATTCATCAAGATTGTTTTCTGCTGAATGCAGCTTATGAGGATGACCTGCAGACATTACCCAGGGTTGTAAAAAATGATTGTTGCAGTAAAAAGTAAAGTAAAACATTATGTTATAGGGTTTAAAGCTTTATTAACACTGGAACTTTGAACACTTTGAATTTTATTTAACATTTCTTAAATAACATAATAACAAAGTATCAGGGGGGTATTCCAGGAAGCAGGTTATATGAAAACTCTGAGTACGTTAACCCTGAGATGAGGGAAACTCTGTGTTATCCGTCCCAGAGAGAGAGCTAAGTCAAACTCTGAGTCAATCGCCATGGTAACTGACTCTGTGAACATAACCTGCTCGCTGGCAGGTTTTCTATAAGAAACACTGAGTTTCTACCTGTCTCCTCCCACCTGAAGCAAACTGTCAGACACGGATTGTCCGTATTTTTGCAATCTGATCGATATCGAAGCAGAATTATTACGCAGTGTCTTACGTCGGGAGAGGATTTTCAGATCTCGATTGGATGTGCTCTCATTCCCAGATGAATATTTGTTATAATAGCACAGTTTTTCATAACACTCAATCGTTCATCTTAATAACATTCTCCGGCCGCATATATCCAGTCTCACACACCATCTTTCTGTTGGCTGAGTTAAGCTCAAATGTTATTTCATAATTAGTATTTTATTGGATTTTCATATACACAACACAGATTTTAGTCTACAAATCAATGACTCCAGTACGGATAAAATAAATAAAAATTAAGAAATAAAATATAAAATTAATATATTAAAAACAATAAAATAAAACAAAACTCTAATAATAAATTAAATTTAAAAAGCGTACAAAAAGCTAAAATGCCACCATACATTAAAAGACAGTAAACAAAAATCAGTAATCAAATATCAGTGAGCTTAAAAAAGTACCATCCCAACATTTGTATTTACCATAACCTAATACACAATCATCATAGTAATTCTCAGTCCATTGAAGAAAGTTAAGTTAATATTGTGTTTGGCGTGTGCTGTGCTGTGTATGCTATAATTTTAATAAAGTGCGGTTAATAGACATGTGCATTCAAACTTACGCATTGACACAAATGACACGGGCAGCGATTTTCTCCCATGATGCTTTTCTCTCCTTAGTTACTGCAACTGTGTTACTTGTCTTTCTAAATATGGGCTCATATTTTCCGTAGGCAGAATGAGGATGATGGCTATTTATTGAGGCCGTTACTATTATGAAATCATCACTAATATTGGAAAAGACAATAACCAAATAATCATAATGTAGAATTTGCTCGATGGCAGAGGTGTGAACTCGAGTTACTTATTCAATGACTTCAGATTCAGCTTAACAAAATAAAAAAACATTAGCAATTCGACTTGGACTTGAACACCAGTGATTTGTGACTTTACTTGTACTTGAGCCTTATGACTTGAAAACACTTGCATTCCCCTCAGCACAAATCTTAAAGTATGTTATTTAAAAATGTGTGCTACATTTCAGTTCATCACATTAACGTTAATGTTTTCATTTTATTTGAACACATAAAATTTGCATCAACATACTATATCAATTTATGACGAGAAAGACATTTTTCCAAAATGAGATGAGATAAATACTACAACACAGGACAGAAACATACAAATTTCATTCTGTCGTGGCGCTCGTCGTAGTGCTGTATGCTAGCTATATGCAATGCCAAAACTGCTTTTTAATGATCAAGTTCAGTCACACTTATTTTAACCATCTTGTTTTAATAAATACAATATAATATATATACAATAATGATAAATAATAATAAATAAAATTGCTCTTTGGGACTCAAATCTAAAAGTTTAGGGTCTGGGACTTAATTGCAAAGACTGCAGACTTAATTGTGACTTGTAAAACAATTCCTGCCTCTGCTTATATGGATGACAAGAATAAGAAGTAGTACTACTTTATTAACCCTTCAAGTGGAAATGCAGTCGCTCCACTCTGTTGTAACATAACCCTTACTCACACACGCACAGGCCCAATTACAAAAATCTAATGAAATAAAAGAAGAAAGATTGCTATATATATTTCTTCCTCGCAGAAATCAAGCCTATGCCCTTGGATAGACATATTTTAAAATACTTAAATTTTATGAAATAGAAAAATCCACGTTTGCAATATATACAACATAAAAATATATATTTGACAAAGTATATTAACCCTTTGAAACAAAGTATTTAAACCTTTGAAGTCTGAGTGAAATGGTTTGATTTGCTTTCAAAAACATTAGGCAATGAGCAACTTGGTAAGAAATATTCCACTAACTGCAAAGAATTAGTAGATTTTAGACAATTATTTTTGAAAAGTTTGGGGAAGATGTACAGGGAAAACAAAGAAAAAAGCTAGGGGAAAAAATGTTTACAATAATCATAATTACATATTTAAAATTATGTCATAAAATTATTATAGTTTTTAAGCACTTTTTAAAGAATATTATATTATAGTATTAAATTCTTCTTCTTCTTATTCTTCTTATTCTTCTTCTTATTCTTCTTCTTATTCTTATTCTTATTCTTATTCTTCTTATTATTCTTCTTCTTATTATTATTATTTTAACTTTTTATCTTTGTTTAGAACTAATTTTCTGGTAATTTTCTTGTTTTTTTACTAACCTGTTAATTTCTTTGGTCATCTCTTCTTTCCTTGCTCATTGCCTTCTTCCTGTCTTTTAGAAAGAAATCAAGCCAATTTGCTCAAGTTTCAAAGTGTTAAAAAAACATAGCATAGAAAACTTAAAGTCCAGTATATTTCTGTATATGGCACTTCATCAGACATATCAAACAACACTCTCATATCCCTGAGCAACTATTGCTATTACTAGTAAGACCACCACCAATCACAAACCACGATAATGTATTACAATGACGCCTACATTATGGGAAGATTATTTGTATATAACATCAATTATACCTGTCAAGTAGCAGTGTAGTGCTAAAATTTCAATTTTATTTCTCTACTGTCAGGTTTACTTTGTTCTGTTCACACTTCTCACATATATTGTGATTTGTATTTTTCTTTAATGTCAACTTTATGGACATTTATCTCAGATAGACCTCAGGGGGTTGACTCTGTGATGGTAATTGGACGGGCTGATTAAAACATATGGAGGAGCGTTAATTTTAATGAGCTCTTGATGATAATGCTAACAGTTTGGGTAAAAGTAATGATACTGGCATTACAAATGCCTCGCCCTTTGGCTAGAGTTCAGTCACATGGTGGTATATGATGTGTTGACTGCCTTCCAGGCTCTATTATATGGTGATGGAGAGCAGATGAACCAAAGAGTAGCATCTGTCAGGGTTCATTCTGCCTGTGACAGAACTTTTATTTGGACTGAGGACAGTTTCAGACAGCATCCTGATTTGAAAGAGGAAAAAAATAAGCATTTTGTTTGATTGAAAAAAACACTGTTAAACAATATAAATGCTCGTTGTGAAATCTATTTTTGAGATAATACATCATGTGTTTGGTACATTTGGCCTCTGCAGCACTTAAGCATATTGTGTGATTTCACTGTGACGACTCTGACGATTGACACGGACCTTTCAAAGCACGGCCCATTTCGCATTTCTCCCGGCGCTGACGAGATAGCCGCCAAAGTGAGACACAATAATGACAGACTGCGGCGGAATTCAATTTCCTGATTATTTTGTTATGATTATAATTACAGTATGTCCACACGGTAAATGGATTACATTGAACATAGCGCAGTTAAGAACCCCTCACATCAGAGGCAAAAGAAATGACCTGACATTTCCATAATGGCTGACTCTAACCACGCAAGTCGTTTTTTCATTTATAGCGGCTGTCATTCCGGCTGCCCCCCTTCAGCACACAAATCCATTATTTCCTCCGGAAAACTCATAATTCATAAGCTCATTACAGAGGGTGTGAATTAAAGCGACTGCCGCGTGCGTCCTTTGTGCAATTTCCTGATCAGGAGTGGCCTAGTTTTGAAAGTCAAGAACAGTTTCAAAAGCGTTTTATTCTCCCAACTTCTTAGAGATTCTCTCAGTGACTTTGAAAGCTTTGTCCTCGTGCGGCGGAAAGTTCGGTTCACACAAAATGCTTGTTCGCAGGGTTTTCTGCGCACACTTAGTCATGACTTGTCAAACTGCTGCTGTGAGCTGGGCCTTTGTGCGACTCGGCCTTCTCCAGAGTCCTGTCTCTTGCCACCAGTGCACCACTTGATCATCACCTTGTGCTGCTGTTGGTCCCTGAAAGGTTTTCAGGATGTTGAAAGTCATCTTCCAGCCAGTAGGGGGCAAAAGTGATCCATATTTGGGGCTGTGTGTAATCTAGTGCCTCCTATCTAATTTGGGGCAGGAGGTGCAGCAGGGAGAATGCCTTTAAGCTCCACTGCCTCTATAGACCCAGATGCATGCAGGGAAGGTCTGCTGCTCCCAAGGTCAGCCATCTGAGGACCAGCGCTGACTGCAGCTCCGCTCCTCTTCCTCTGATGACCGCTGGACTAATTGGCTATGGGTTGCCTCTGCAACACTGAGAATGAAAGTGAAGTGAAATGACAGCCCCTGTGGACTATCTGAGCTGCAGCGTTTTTAAAGGTCCCATATGGCAATTGTCAGAGGCGGGGACTGTTTGAGGGGAACTCTCCATATCTTATTTCATCAGCCTTGTCGCCGTCGTGGATGAGATGTAATGTGGTGGCAAAGTGCATCTCAACATCCCCTCTTGGCTGGTAGCTGTCAGATCATCACCGGGGCAAATAAGCTTAGTCATGGATATTGGGTTTACTCCCTCACTCTCTTTTGTGTGTGCTGATTGATGGTGCGTAATCTATTAAGAGGATTTGGGCTAGTTTGAAATTGAGGGCAGGAGTGGCTGAGAGTTACCTTTCTTAGTATCGAGATATTCTGGTCGAAAACCAAGGAACAAGAAGTGAGGGCAACTATAGTGATGATCTGCAAGCACATCATACAGTCTGTGTTCTCAGATAAGCATTTCACAGAATGTTTTTACGCTGAAAAGCATGGAGCAGACATTTTCACCACGACATGGAAGTAACAGAAATTGTATCACTCTCTAACCTACAGACGGTGTTTACTTGCTGAGCCATGGCAGAGGGACAGTATTACCCCCTTTCCAGTGGTTTAGTGGAAATTCATGATAGGGGTCGACCGGTTTTGTTTTTTCAAGGCAGTTACCGATACCGATTGTTAGTACTTAATGAGACGAAAAAAAGACGAAAAATATTTGGAACTGATGTATTTACAATAAAAATGAAAATATTCCTGTTGGAATATAACAAAGTTCAACACAAAACCGTGTTTAAATGCTTACAGCAAATGTTTAATCAAAACTGAACCTTTTACCTGACTGCCATCCCTGATGTTGGTTGAGTGTCAAACTCACACTTTTTCATGAATCTATTTTATTGGGGATCATTAAATAAACTGCTGATACAGATAATCATCAAAATGCCAAATATTGGTAATGGGTCAGGTTGATAATCTGTCGACCCGTAATTCATGAGGTGGTTTTCCTCCTAGATAGATCATTAGGTTATTGAGGAGGAGGTGGGTAAACTTGCCTTTATATTCCAATGGCTTTTTCGCTGATAGGTGGGTGGTGTACTGTAAAAGGCCAGATGCCCCCCCCCCCCCCAATTAAAAAAAACCCAAAAAAAACAAAATTAAAAAAAATAGAACGAGGGATGCACTGATTTTAAAATTCTGGGCTGACACTGATCCCAATGTTTAAAACAACAATTTAGCTGATAGCTGATACAGATGTTTTTATACCGTTTTTTTTTCTTTTTGTTATTTATTCTTCTTTTGTGCCAGTGAAACAAAGAAATCTACACTTTAAAAAATAACAACTGTTTTAAAGTAATTATGCCCTTCATTACACTACGATCGAATGAGCTCAAATTCAGTGATACACATTCATGAAACAACCTTTAAAATAACCTTTATTGTAAGAAAAATGTCTAAACTAACTAGACTACTGCTAAAACTACAAAAAAAAAAAAACTTCCGGTAACTACATTATACAAGGTTGCCTATAGGACGGGCGAGAGGGGCGGTGGATGGGTCCAACAAAACTCAGACTTTCATGTGGGTGTCCAGTGTTCACTTCCCATTTAAATGAGATGTTTTTTCCCCACACCTTACCATGTGCCTTCTTCCCCTTCACTTAACCATCCGTGGCTGCATGAATGTTTGTTGGCGTCCCAGCGTTGACTTCCATGTGCTATTGTTCCCTAAACATCATCACGTCCCACCATGCACTTGTTGGGACAAAGTGTTGACATTACAGTAGCAGCAGACACAGAAGGATACCTAGAGCGTAATGTGTAGACGCAGAAGTCCACTGCTAAGTGGCAATATGTTATGACTTAGGATGAGAACATGTTGAACATACTGTTAAGTAAAGCTATATTCCAGTACTGCACAGTACTTTTTTTTTTATTTTTTTTTTAGTGATTTATGGTGTTATAAACTTCTATGATTTTGAGTGAGTTTTTTCTCTAATACTGGAACTCCAGGAGCAAATCAGGTGTGAAATATTTTTTCTACCAGAGGCAACAACGATGTGGGTACTTTTATTACTACCGGCTCAACTGAGACAAGTCCATGAAAGAAATATTGGCCCTTTAACCTGCAGCCCTCCTACGGAAATTTACAAGAAAAACAGTGAGGCCCTTTACATAGAATTTATATCCGAAATAATTTTGATCAGACAACTCTGAGGGAGGATTCATCTTTGTTGTTCTGCTTCTTATTGGATTTCACTTTGTTTTATGTGATAGGGTTGTGAACTGTTGGCTTTCAAGAGTTTGGTGGCCATTTGATAAGAGAGCACGGTAATGATTTGGCTGTGCAATTACCCCTCGGGAGCGGGCTACAGTGACAGCTGGGAAAGGACAAGAGTGTGTGTTTCAGTGTGGGCATGGTGAATGTCAGGCAGATGCAGAGGGAAGCCCATCAAAGTGGAGCTGAATTAGTTGTTATTTATGCTTTCATTGCAACTTCCGCAGGGACTTTAAGGCCCATCCAACTTTTTAAGACCGTGGCTCTTTAGACAATCTGTGGTAGCTAGAGGGATTATTACTTTGATGATAAAAAGTTACAGTTACTATTAAAAGGTTTCAATTTTTAATCCCATCTCAGTGTTCTTGCAGGCATAAAATGTGTCTTTATGCACTTCAACAGCAACGTTTGTTCCTAAACTTTTATATGATGTACGATGTAAACAGAAAATAATTATCAGGGGTGTAAATCAAAATTTTGATCACGATGCAATATTAAAACACACATACAACCAACAGCAATATTAATCAGATTCTTTCAAGTGTTCTGATTCTTTGGACAATACAGTATTTGCTGATATCACAAAGTCTGCCACGAGCAGTTTCAGTGGCCTGTGATTGATCTGACGTGATATTAATATCCTCATTGTCTTTTTCTTGGCTGCTTGCCATTGTTTGCCTGATGCTAGGCTTTTAGCACTTTGTATGTTTAGGACAAAGGCATGCTTGGACAGAAATGGGGACACAGACATGCCACAGGAATGTCTAAATAAAAGCAAATCTGAGGCAAAGATGATGAAATGTATCAATGCTTGTATTTGCATCAAAGATGTTGGATCATTTATCACAATCCAGATCAGTGTATTGTTACACTCCTAGTAACCATACTTAGTTGTCATTTTGCTTTACTTCATTACTCCTTCTGAAATTTTGTTCATGGTAGTCATTTTGGGAGGGGCTGTTTCACCTTTACTTATCAGTAGTGACTGATGGTCCAGCTGACATCATGTTTGTTTGATATGGTTCAGTAGCAGTTGCTTACGTTAGTAATTATTACATAATTTATATAATTTAGTGATGTTTTTCTGGTTCTTGGGGCTGTTGCTCAAACTACAGGCTGTACTCCTGCATTTTTGTATTGCCTGCCAACTGCCGCCACCACAGATATAAAGAATATACAGGTTGCCCCTTTCTCTGTCTCTCAAACTTGGATCATAACTACGGCTGCAGCTATCGAATATTTTAGTAATCTAGTATTCTATTGAAAATTCCTTCGATTAATTGAGTAATCGGATAAAACATATTTTTGTTTAGTTAAAGAGCAATTATAAATATACATGAGACAATAAGACATTTCACCTAACAATGAACCATTGGTTTCCTTTTTTAACTACCCAGTTAGCTTTATTATGTTTTTATTTTCCACCCTCATCACTCTACAGCGCTGTGTTTTTACAGATTAAATACAGCCTGTATGAAAGGCACGTTAGCCACGCATCGACAGTAGTCATAATTAATAGAAACCTAGCCCTCCGCAGGGCTAACGTTATATTAGCAAGGTACAGTAACGTTAATCTCATTAATTAGCGCTACGTTAACTTAATTTTGCCTTGTCTCGGGTGACGGTCCTCCGCTCTCGGAGTAAACAGGGGGCCTTCGGTGAAGATGCTGCAGCATTGAAGACGTACTGTTGTGGTATGCAAGCGCTGTCTTACAGTGAATACACGCAGTGTTCGCCTTGGTGTCCAGCTTGAAATGCTCCCACACTTTTGACATTTTCTGCCTTTTCTTTGTGCTTTTCTTTTCGCTTTCGTCGCCTTCTTCGTCATTACCTCTACATCCATGGTTAAAACCAAACATATCCGCCGCCTCTTTTTTATTCCTTTACGTGCGTGACGTCAGCTTGTTGTGCCGCACTAAAAGTAGTCCGGGCGAAATACCATGCTTTGAGCTGGCAAAATTAAACGATTCCTCGAGGCAGAGAAAATTCCTCGATCGTTTTTTGTAATCAAGTTACTCGAATTATTCGAGGAATCATTGCAGCCCTAATCATGTTAACGTTATCAATGTAAAACTAAAATGTTTTCAGAAATATATTTTAATGCTCTGTGTTGCCGTAATGGAAAGAGTTTGTGAACAGCGACATGTAGCTTCCTGCATTGTAAAAATGGAAGCCCAAAACAACAGATCAAACAGTAAACCTAAACAGCACTGATCAAATATAAACCAAGATTCTGATACAGTGCTACATATTTCCGAACACAAATGTTTTTAGAAACATGTTTTAGCTTACTGTTTAACTTTAACATGAGATCTCGACGATAGCCATTATGTCAAACTGTCAAAGTTGCATTAAGTCATCCATCAGCAGGTGCATTCTGCAAATGCATTCTGGTAGTTTATAGGTTTCTACATTTTTAGCAAAGGCCAATGCCACAAACCTTTTTCCCTTTTTTTTCTCGTGTCATGTAGCACCAATTTCAAAAGTATTTGCATCTTTATACTGCATAGACGTCCTAGTTTTATGTGAGGACTCTCTTGGTATTGGTAAAAAAATAGAACGAGCTGTAAACACTACTTTTACATATTATCACCCACTAAAGTTTATATGGCAAAAGTGTATTGCCAGTCAGGAAGAAGACGAGGCAGAATGTCCCAGCAGACACAGAGGAACATTTTGAGATTGTTTTCGAGCCACTTGACTAATGTAAGTCCAGTTTCTGCCTTCCTTTTAGCTTTGGTCTGGTCTCTAGCAACCCCAGAGGAAAGTACATGATCTTAACCTCATTGCTAACTTTGTCAGTCTGCCATGTGGCAGGTGTCATTCAGTGTGTTTTTTGGGCTCTCCTTAAGTCCCACTGCCTTACTTCCAGCTCCTTTGCTCATGCTACACTTGTCTTTGAACTCACCTTTATTGTAATCTCACACCTGTAAAGGTTCATGACTGCATTTTGCACGGTTGTGACGCTATTGTGTTGACAAAATCTGTCCATAGACACATGAACAAAAAGTACTTGGAGCAGCTTCTGTGGTAGTTCCTGCGACATTAGACACAAATTTGTGAATCCAAGGATAGCTTGCACTATGAGTGGCAAGTACTTGTTGTCTTTGTTGGTTGGATTGGTTAGGTTTAGGAAAGAGAAGTGGGATTTGTTAATGTTAGAGTAAGAATGGGTAAGAAGCATATTTGAGGACATTGTGATAATAAATAATGATAACAAGCCTACATTTGTCTGTTTTGATGTTGGTAGAATGTATTTGGCACTTCTTTTAATATGCAATACTAAAGTGGTCCTTGACTAAAAAAGGTCAAAGTCTCCTTCATAATACCAGTCGGACAGGGGGACATTTGATATCTTTTGTGTATGTAAATAAGGTAATTTACCCAAGTGTACAAATGTGGAAGCATGGTGAAGCATCTGCAAAAGCCCACAGAAATAGCTGCTGGCAAATGTTATCCATCCTTTTTTCAGTATTATTTGCTTTTACCTTGACCCTCATGGAGAGGGCACTCGCACCACAATCTGTCTGATAACTACCATCTGTCGACAAGTGCATCTGTGGACCTGAATTCAACCCCACGAATCTCAGGAAGTGCTTGCCCCAAACTGTGCAGCACATCTATACTGAAATAGACAAATCCATCCACATGTCAACATATGGAAGATTTCAAATGCCTAAAAAACCTGACCAAAAAACAGAAATACAGTCAAATACAGGAGACATTTTAATATGAATTTCCTATTGTTTAATAACTAAATGGAAAACATCAGGAGGGCAATTATTTAACTTGCTTTTTATAACTGAATGAAGTGTTTTTCATTGTGACATGGTACATTAAAATCAAATCACATCACAAAAAAGAGTGAATAGTTTAACTGCAATTTTACTTTTAAATCATACCATCAGTGGGGCTTATCATCACTGATGTAAGCTGAGGGAAGCTTTGACAGACAGAATTTCATATTAAACTACTTCCTGCAGGCTAGCTAGCTAGAGGGACATGCTATTGAATGTGCAATTTTTACTTTTAATCGAGTCATTTCTAAGTGGGTAATTGTAATTTTACTTGAGTATAAATGATCAGTACTCTACCCAGAGCTGCCTATATATAATATTAGTAATCTAGGCCTAGAGCCACATAACTAGGGGCTAGTTCAAGGCAAGTCTGAGCCAGCCCTAACTATAAGCTTTATCAAAGAGGAAAGTTTTAGGCCTAAGCCAAGTCTTTAACGTGGAAAGGGTGTCTGCCTCCCAGACCGAAGGTGCATTACATTTTTTACTACATAGATAGATAGATATTTCAAACATGTAAAACAAACAGAAAAAGATAACAATTAAACAGAGTGGCAGTAACAAAATGGATAATAACCTATACAAAAAAAGTAAAAAAAATAAATAGATGAAAAAAAACAAGAAATTGCATCTTACACGTTCGAAAAGGAGTAGGAGGAAGTATAAACGTATTATTCCCTACCCCTTCTCAGCTAATTAATTCATGAACTTCATCTTTAACATTTATACATACACTTACATATTTACACACAGACTTGCATACATACAAGCATATACACGCATCCATAAACATACATGTATACATACACGTACATATACAGTCATGGAAAAAATTATTAGACCACCCTTGTTTTCTTCAATTTCTTGTTCATTCTAATATCTGGTACCACTAAACGTATAATACAATGAACACAACAAAAAATGCAGCTGGTCACATAATACTTTATGTCCTATTTGACATTCTTAAGCTTAATTGATTCCCAGGGTATATAAGAGGCCATTTCATGTCACAAGCAGCACTGCACATGCAAAGGCCTAGAGTGGTTTCCTGCTTACATTCAAGCCGTAGCACAACTCAGAAGTTGTCAGCTCTCACATAATGCCTAAAACAAAAGAATTATGTGAAGCCACAAAGGCAGCCATCTTGGCACTGCTGGAAATTGGCAAATTGGAGAGACAGGTAGCGAAAAAACTGAAGATCTCCAAGACAGCCGTTCATTACAACAAAAAAAAACAAGCTGAACATGGCACTACCAAATTGCTACCTGGCCGTGGCAGGAAACGTCTTTCTACCCCACGAGATGACCGTGCACTCATCCGTTCCTGTGTCAGGAATCGTCGTCAGACCTCCAGGGACCTTAAAAATGAGTGGGCACTGTCGAGAAATGTGACTTGTTCCGCAAGGACAGTTCGAAACCGACTTGTTGAAGCTGGTTTGAAGTCACACAGAGCACGCAAGAAGCCCTTCATCAATGAAAGGCAGAGGAAGGCCCGGTTACTCTTTGCTCGAGACCACAAGGATTGGACTGTTGATGATTGGGCTAAGGTTCTCTTCAGTGATGAATCCAATTTTGAATTGATGCCCACTCCAGCCAACTTACTGGTTAGGAGGAAGCCTGGAGAAGCTTACAACCCAGACTGTCTTGCCCCTACAGTAAAACATGGGGGTGGATCAGTCATGATCTGGGGTTGTTTCAGTCTGAGTGGAACAGGGCAAATGCAATTGTGTGAAGGCCGAATGAACCAGGTCATGTACAGGACTACCCTTGAAAACAGTCTTCTTCCATCAGCTGGAAAACTCTTTCCTGCCTCGAATGACTGGATTTTCCAACAAGACAATGCCCCTTGCCACACGGCAAGGTCAGTTAAAGCCTGGATGGAGAACCACAACATTCGCACCATGCCTTGGCCTGCTCAATCACCAGATCTTAATCCAATTGAAAACCTGTGGAAAATCATCAAACTCAAAATGGAGAACCACAAGCCCAAAAACAAAGAAAATTTGTTTGAATTTGTCCAACAGGAATGGGCTGCTGTGACAGCAGAACAATGTCAGAAGCTGGTGGAGAGCATGCCAAGACGCATGTCTGCAGTCATCAAAAACAATGGTTATGCAATCAAGTATTAACTCTTGTGTGTATCATGTGTTTAAAGCAAACAGAAAAGAAAACATGGAATGCTTGAAAGTAGTGTTTTTGGCGGTGCAATGCCATAGCTATTGATGTAAGAATTTAAGTAATTTTGGTTATTATCAAGAAAACCATGGAAAATGAATAGTTCTTAGTTCTTAAATTAAACTCTCATGAGCTAGTTTTGTTGTTATCATTATAATTGTCCAAACAAATGCACCTTTAGTTGAGCCAGGCATTAAAATTAACAAGAAATTGAAGAAAACAAGGGTGGTCTAATAATTTTTTCCATGACTGTATATATACACATTCATGCATATTCATATATATTTTATATAGTACAATTTTTAGTTACATTTGTGACTGACTCTGGGGAAAAGGAGTTTGCGAATAACACATTTTTGAAAATAACTGTAAAAGATACCTAATATAGGGTGCCTGGTGGCTCAGTGGATAGAGCGGCGCCCCTCCTCCCTCCTCACTGCAGCAGCCGCGGGTACCATTCCAGCTTCGGCCCTTCGCTGCATATCGCCCCCTCTCTCTCTCCCCCCTTCATGCTCTCACTGTCCTGTCAAATAAAGGCAATAAAAGCCTGAAAAAAATAATTTTAAAAAAAAAACCTAATATGAATGTTGTACCGGTAAGTTAAACATTAGCCTTCTAAACCAGTTACTGTATGCTATTTCAGTTAGCTGGCTATAGTAAGCGATCAACATGTACTGATGAGTTATCTGAATCACACATACCACCTAAGTGACAATTTCACACTTAAACCTTAAACAAACATTTTCAGTACTCTATTGAGCACTGCCCAGCAGTCTAGGCCTATAGATGGCTCGAGGCAGGTCTGAGCCAGCTCTTAATTATTAGCTTTATTGAAGAGGAAAGGCTTCCACCTATTTATAAACGTACAAAAGGGTGTGTGCCTCCAGAAACTGCATTATATTTCACTTTATTTATTCATTTGATTAGTTTTTATTTAGGCATTTCAGATCTTCCATATAATGCAGGTCTGTAAACATTTTCAGTACTCTATTGAGCACTGCCCAGCAGTCTAGGCCTATAGATGGCTCGAGGCAGGTCTGAGCCAGCTCTTAATTATTAGCTTTATTGAAGAGGAAAGGCTTCCACCTATTTATAAACGTACAAAAGGGTGTGTGCCTCCAGAAACTGCATTATATTTCACTTTATTTATTCATTTGATTAGTTTTTATTTAGGCATTTCAGATCTTCCATATAATGCAGGTCTGTAGGTTAATGTAATCAGCAGGACAATGTACTAATCAGAGGAACAAGCTGGTTTACAGGGCTGTCTGGATTGTGTGTGTCATGAGTTTCCCAGAGGCCTGTGAATGCTTCTTACACCAGAGCATAACAGGCAGTGAGGGGCTCTGTTGAAAGCTTGGCACTTCATGAATATTTCATGGGTCATACCTTTACTTTTTACTGGTCTCTGTGAGCGCAGCCCGCTGGTTACCTTCCCCTTGCCTCATGCAAAGCGCAGATACACAAGAAGGAAGTGTTTGACAGTTTGTTTGTATGGGGACATCATAAGGACAATCCAGCCTGCCTCAGCATGACTGTAATACATGAAGAGCCGCGGTGGCAGGGCGGTGCAGTGAAAGCAATTCTAACAAGTTGGCATGCTGTTTATCAGCAATAAAAAGGGAAATATAAGGGAGTCGGCCAGCCAGTCACAAAACACAGAAACAGAAGCTGTACAGACAAAGGATTCATGTATGTCTGAGTGTCCTCCTCCAGCTTTGTCAGCATGTGTTGAGGAAAGTGAACGGAGAGAAACGCTACATGCTGAGCTCAGTGGGGTGAGAGCTGAGACTGTGAAACAATTCCTTGGTGTTTGCATGCTGCAAAACCTTCACATTATATAGAAAAAAATAATTCACTTCATAAGGTTCAGGTCACACCTCCAGTTACAGTTGTGATCTGTAGGCTTTTTTTAGTTCGCAGAGGCTTTGCATGTGTATAACAGTTTGAACATTAATTGGTGAAATTTGAATTGCAAAAATGCTGCTTGTTTAACACTAATACCATTAAATTAAATTAATATATATTACATCTGATGTTAGAAAAATGAGATTTCAGGGATCCAGGTGATTTATTATTTTAAAGGAAAAGTCTGTCTTTTTGCAACAATAAGTGGTATTATTCTTATAGCTGTGGCCTATATTTTTATTGGTTATAATAGGAAATATGAAAACTCCTGAAAGATGAAAGATTTAATTAATATAAAAATTATTATTTACATAATTACTTGAGTTCTGTGTTACTATTTTTCAAGTGATTTTCAGAAAGAGACACTTGCATCAAGGAATGGACCTTATAGCAAACTGTCATACAGTAAGATCTGGCAGAAAGCTCTGCTCTTTGAGAACTCTGAAGAAATGCAAGCAGCAATGACACTTCAGCTTGGAGAACCCAGCTCTCCTTAATTAACATACACAAGCCTGAAATTATGGTTAAATCAATAATACCAAAAACTCATATTGAGGTGGCTAAGGTGGAGGGCACAGCATTAGCATGAGGGCATCAACAGAGTAATATTGATGATTTTCAGGTTATAATGGCTTTGCATGAATGATTGGATGTTAGTAGTCAGCTGATAGCCACACAGCTGTGTGTGAGTCAGTCAAGCATGAATGAAACAGCTGCTGCCAATCAACTAATGAACCTACGACTTCTGTGCTATAAACATAGATGTGATAATGATTAAACTGCATTTTATGGTAGACTTTGTGTCTACACTTATAAATAGTATATACTGTGTAGGTACCCTCATGTTTTTTTCTGTGTGGTATTTGTTTTGGTGCTGTTTTACATTTATTCTGTACAAATTGGCGTAAAAAGGAGTTAAACTTTTAACACTGTATGTGAAAAAACAGATATAGACCTGTATGTTGCCAAAGCTTTAATTTATTCAAATGTAAGTGCTTAAATATGTTACTGTGTCAGTTTTTACTTCTCCTCTCTGTTTGTGTTTGCGGGTCTTTTGGGTAAGAATGGCCTTTGTAGGCATGGGCAGATTATGAGACAATGAGCCCCTGGGCTGAGACATGCAAAAGGCCCCACTACCTTTTTTAATTGGAACAAAAAAAACAGACATTACAGTTGTTTGGCCTGTTTTTGTTGTTGTTCTCTGCATCTCTTTGCAGTGGCAGTGCATCTGTCTGTAGATATCTGTCTCTTAGTAGTCATTTTGAGCCTCCATATGGTTGCTTACATGTCTTTGTCATCATTTTTAACATCTGTAGTTGCTTTGCATCTTTTTGTCGTCATTTTGCCTCTTTGATCCTGAATTTCGAGTCTCTTTCTGGTTGCTTACATATCAGTCTCTTTGTAGTTTCTTTGCATCCTTTTCTAGTCTGTTGTTTAAATCTCTCTGTCATCATTTTGCATCTTTTTATAGTAGTTTTGAGTCTCTTTGTAGCTATTTATGTCTGTTGTCATTTTACATCTTTTTATAGTCATTTTTAGTGTCTTTGTAGTTGTTTACATCTCTTTGTCATCCTTTTGCATCTTTTTGTACATTGTAAATGCTAGCATTTCTTTCTTTCTGTAGTCTTTTATCTCTTAGTAGTTATTTTGACTCTCTTTGTAGTTGCTTTGCATCTTTTTGCCAACACTTTTTGTCTTTCTGTATTTGCTCATGTAGTTTTGTTGTCATTTTGAGTCTCTGTAATTGTTACCTACTCTTTGATGCCATTATGAGTCTCTCTGTAATTGTTTGCATCTTTGTCAGAATTTAGCATCTATTTTAGTCATTGTGAGTCTCTTTGTAGCTGTTTGCATCTCTTTGTCATCAGTTTGACTTTCTCTTTGTAATTCTTCATGTTTCTGTCATCACCTTGCATCTTTTTGTTGCTTTGCATATTTTTGTAGTCATTTTTAGTCTCTTTGTAGTGCTTTGCGTCTATTTTAAGTCATTTTGAGTCTCTTTGTAGTTGTTGCATTTTTTCTAGTTACTCTGTATCTCTTCTTAGTGTTTTCAGTCTCTGCAGCTGTTTTGCATCTATCTCATTACTTTGTCTCTTCCTCAGCAGTAGGTGTCTTCCAGTGACATTTTGTAGGAAAAGGCCAAAGGGGCCCCTGACACTTTGGGAATCCATTCATGTTTGTATGGAGTTTGTGGTCCCATTTACACCAACTCCTTTCATTTGTTTAACATCCAAATACATTATCGTGACAATTACACCCAAGCCTTTGCATTTACACCTAGTTTAATAAACATTATCTCTATCTGCTATCTTATAAACTATGAAATTGACAACAAAATTTCAGTGAGTCAGGTTGAGCTAAATGTTGTTTTCCTGTAGCGTTCACCAGGAGAAAAAGGAGAAAGGAACAGTCTTTAATTTTCATATTTATAATGTGAAGGCTGTGGTAAAGTGTTTTGTCACACTTACCAGCTGCACAATGACATCACAGTTAGTTTCATGCAGGAGACTCATATTTACCATCCTACCCCTCCTGGCTAAATGTAGTTGAGGCAGCAGATGAGCAGATGTCATCTCTTTGTCCAGCCATATATCCTTTTGCATATCCTCCTCGTTAATAATTAGCCTGTAATGGCGCATAAGGCCTTAATCATGAGAGAGTGAGTGAGAGCAACAGATTGTGATTGATGGGTGGCGAGTCTGCTGAGACGTGGGTGGAGGAGACTGTAATGGCACAGACAGGGCGTCAGCAGATGGTTGGTGATATGGAGGCGCGCTCCAGATAGGTTAATTAGCCTGATAAGTAAAAAATGTGTTGGATTTGGCACCTTGTGTGCAACTGGTTGATATTTTCTTCATACAGTCAGCACTTATCTTTCAGAGCTCAGGAGCATGCAGATGAGCTTTCCTCTGTGCTCAAGTGAGAACTAAACTGTCAGGACTGCACATGTAGGTGATGTCAGCTCCCCCCTGACTATTGACAGGCCAGTCATTTCACTGGCAGGCATCATTCAAACAAAGATTTATACTAAAACATGAATCATGTGCACTGCATCACATGGCAGTGCAACTCAGTCTCTTACAAACATGTTTGTGTGGTACAGCACTAATTTTTTGCCAAATATGTTTTGGAGGAGATGGAACTGCTGCCTGACAACAGCTTTTATGATCCAAGAAGAGTCACAATTCTTATGCTGCATAAAAGATTGGTTGAGTGAAAGAAGCACATGACTTTAACTGTACTAGTGGAAAGGGATTTGTATTGCTTCTGAAATTTGGGCAGTTTTTGGCTACTTAACCCTTGGAAAGGTTAGAGAAAGGATATGGCATTAGTTGCTTCGGGGAGCAGAATAAACTAATTATGTATTTATAGCAATCAAATACCTATTAACAAACCCAGAAGATGTGGAGCAAACTTTGGCATGCATTTGGAGTTATGTTCAATATTCACTCTACTTTTATCTCTGTTTTTGGTTTCCACCATCCAAAAATAAAGACACAGCCGCGTGTTTTAATTACTCACTTACCACCTTTATCACAGGTAAAACACATGACCTTGGGTGCCGGTTGTTTAGGCATATTGATCCTACATCCATGACATTCTTCACAATCTGAGTCAAGCTCACACTCACATCAGCTCATTTAAATCTGACTCTTTTGGGGGCTCATAACTAGCTTGGGTGACTTCACGCCAGAGACAGATACCCATCATTGAGTCTGCTCCTCCCCCGCCATAATATGTCTGTCTCAGACCAGCCTAAACAGACAACTTCCTACTTCATCCCTGACGTTTATCCCCCCTTTGCATCTGTTCATCCATCAACTTATCCTCATACAGCAGTTTGTTTAACATATTACAAAAATGCACATAAAACATTTCCTAAAAAAGCTAATGAATTTGCGAATGACATACATTAAAAATCTAACGTAAGCTTACAGGCTGAACATAAAGTTACGTAGATTATGTTTTGGCTGGTAAAGTTGGGTAGGTAAGGTTTAGGAAAGAAATGGTTTCAGCCAGTTCTCATTCCAAAGTTGTAAAATTTCACCACTTTTCAGTGATTTTGGCATAAGATACAGATGCCAAAAAACGTCTTTTGCAGCATTATGATATGCTGCCAGGCAGTGTAGGTTTGTAACAAGGCCAGACGCGAAGTTATGAAGGTATGATATGGCGCCAACCTGCCGGATGGCACCCTGCGCGGCTGTATGATACACGGACTGCCGCTGTCAGTTAATAACGCAGCTGGATGGAACCTGTCGGGGTTGTACGATAAACTAAACAGCATCAGGTAGGGCATTTAGTGTTTGCTTCCTGTATGAATGTATGGCCAAGGCATCATGTTTTTACCTAACCCTAACCACCTGTGCCTTTGTTGCCTTTCCTAAACATGCTTTTTTCTTGGCGTTGGTGTGTAGAGTGTAATATGTGGACGTGGAAGTCCACTAACAAAGTGGCATTATGTGACGACTTTGGGTGAGAACTATTTGGGGGAAAGTCCAGTGTTATTATGCTCCACCAATGACGTAACGTACTTAATGTAAACTTACCAACTTAACATAAAGTTACAAAGTTTGGGTTATATAAAAAAAAGTTATGTCCGAATGATGTCTTCTGAAAATGTACATTCAACAATTTATATGATATTTCCCATGAGTGACGTCTTGTAATTACTGTTAAGTTACGTAGGTCATGAATAGGAAAAGAAACATGGTAACGACGTACCTTAAAATAACTCAAAGTTCAATTGGTTTCAAACAGTTCTGAACACTGGTCTCCTGGGGGAAAATCCTGTGTTTGTTTGACCCTTCCACCACACCAACCTGCCTCCTTCACACAAACTTCAGCCTTTACACTACTTATTTGCTCCCGTCAGTGTATTGGACACATGATCGCAGCATTCCCAATTATGTGGGTTATACACAAATTAGTGTTTCATGACCACGTTGATTATAGACAAATTGTGGTACTTTACTTTTTGTTCTAAAACAGTGCAGTAGAACAGCATGCACACATCTTTAACACCCTATCCATCCACATTTTATTGAACCTTTCTCAAATTAAATGGTTGTGGTGTTGTGCTTGCAAAAGAATCAGGATTCAGTTTTTAGCAGTGGATAGAAAATTAAAAAAAAAATGTTTGTAGCTACATTTATAGAAACTTTCAAAATAAACTTTACTCATTACGTCAATACAAACCATATTCTGTCCAGAAGATTGCAAATCAGCTGTACGTCAAGTCAAGTCATGCACAACACTTATCTTACACCCTAGGTTTGAATAAGAAACTACTCTAGTAAAATGCCCTTCAGAGCTCATGGTATTTTCCTTTTATCAAAATATAGGAATAGAAAAGCAGCTGCAACATGAGTGGCATTGTTCATCTACTTTCTTGTGTACATAAATATAGTAATAATATAATAAGTGAAGGAGCTCCAGGCAGGTATATTAATGTTATATTTGGGAGACAGTCGGGTTGGGCAGTAACATAGCAGCAGCATCTGTTAAGTTTGCAGAGTATCATCTTCTCAGTTGTTGTTTCTGCAGTTTAAACTTTCCTCTGTGCCCCGGCTGGCATCACATCAAATCCTGCCAGAGCTTCCACTGCTGCCCTCTCTGCCTTCCTGTTGCTGTAGGAAAAAACAGCAGACTTTCTCTGCTCCTTTAAACAAATTTGCCAAAGGTGAGCAAGCAACATTAAAACTAGAGTTGACCCTCTTTGTGCTGAATAGTGAGCAGCTTTATATAACACTGTGGCCGGCAAACAGAAGGTATTTCATTAAGATGTGCTTATTTCCTAATACCTGCTGGCACCATGCTATCATGAGCGCCCAATTTGCATATAAATGCAATATATTTTATTTGTGCATTGTGAAGGAGGCTTTATTATGAGCAGTTCAGCATACAGACTTAAACACGGTCAGACTCTATTATGCCATTGCTCTCATCAAAGATGGGTCTCTATTATTAAGACCTCAGCCACTAAAGCCCAAACACAGACCTGAATAACAGATTAGGCAACTTGGTTTGATGGCGCTAAGGCACTTCAAACATTTACTTGAGTCTGATGTAAACAAAATGCTGCTTGTTCAAAGGATATCAGGGACGGAGAAACCTGTTCACCGAGTTGAATAATGCAGGATGCTGAGAATGATCACAGCCTGCACGAAACTCTAAACATATTCCACTGTGTGCTGCTGGATGTGTGCCCTCAGATCAACATGCCCTATTTTTAAGATTTTTATTGCTTCTTGTAAAGAGAATAACAAGGTGCAGCGGTTGAACCCTGTGTTGTTGGAAGTATCAAAAAGATGAGATGTCTTAAGAATAGTACAAACCCCACCCATGGCTCAATGAACTCATCTTTGTTTGGGTTCAGAGCCAACAAATGTGTTCGCAACATGCAGTAAAGACAGGCTGAAAACCCTGAACAGACTTTTGGAATGTAAAACGTTGAATATTTTGTAATAAATAACGGCAGGAAATATCTTGATGAAAACTTCATTTTGCACAGGTAGGAGTCATAGACAGGTTAACCTGCTGGCAACCCCAAGAATAAAAAACTTACAAATTTGATTAAAGACAAAATAATTTAAGCAATGCATCAGCTCTAATAATAATTTTAAATGTGTATTTTCAGGCCATTCCATTTCAAACTTATAAAATACTGCCACTTTGACAGTGCTTGTGATGTAAGATTACAATGGCAAAAACCACCTTTCACGTACACATGAAATGCCACTGAACGGTGTTATGTGAGAGTGCAGCTGGACCAACATGTTTTTATGTTTTCGACTTCTGCATCTACATATTCCATTTGAGGTATCCTTTTACATATGCTGTTTGTGTCTATCAAACGCACATGCTGACACAGATGGTGAGGCTCAGGCAACAAGGGCACAGGTGGTTAGGATTAGGGAAAGGAGGCACATGGTAAGGTGTAGAAAAAAAACATCACTATCAGACTGGATGCAAACACCGGACTCCTGCATGAAAGTCCAGGGTTTGTTGGACCAATTCATCATCCATCTCGCCCACCCTATAGGTGCCCCTGTGCGCCTTACATTACATAGTTACCGGCAAAGGCCGTCCTGTGGCGCATCAGTGGATGCAACAGGTTCCATTTGACCGCATTCTCTACTGACATCACCCATGCGTACGCATCATCGTGCCATCTGATATAATAACACTGCAACAGGTGCTGTCCTGCCACACTCTCAGCTCATGCGTCAGCTGTGCATCATGCAGATGCAAAAGGTGGCTTTTGGCATGGGGATCTTACGCCAATAGCACTGACAAAGAGCTGCTATTTTACGGCCTCAGTATGAGAACAGGCTGGTCTTGCTTTGAGAGGACGTGTTTTAAGATGTGGATGGCTCTATCGTGGCTGATGTTCATAAGATGATCATAAGATGGCCTATCTTTTACCAGAGTTCAAGTTGCAGTCCACAGTGCATCTCACTTAATCCATAGCAACATTATACAATTGCATTAACATCTCACAAAACATTATGAGGACTAGTTTTAAAACCCAATCATAGACATCTTCCAAAAAGAAGTCCAGCATTGCTGATGTTCTGGGATGGAGGCCTGGGTCATGAAAGGCAAACTGTGAGTCCTTACCTCAACCATGTTATTTTAATTGTCTAAACTCGACCAAACCAACATGTTCTCATCCCAACTCGTCACATGGTGCCACTCTGTCAGTGACCTTCTGCATCTGCTTGTGACATTTTAGGTATCCTTCTGTGTCAGTTGTTTACGCTCTGGGATGCAGTTACCAGGATGTCAACAAATGCACATGGTGTGATGAAGCAGCCAGCCTGATCAAGTTATTTTTGAGGGAAATGACCAATGACTTGTTCTGATATTCAGGTCAGAGTTATTTTTTGCTCCAAGACATAGCCTCAAGACCAGGTGGTAAAGCTGGATTCCATCAAAAAACAAAATTAAGTCACAGTGAATCCATTTATCACAAACCATATTGCTTTGCAGTGATCCAGGGGATTTGGGGCCTCTGGGAGTCCGATACCGGACATCACATAGTGTTGATGGTGGTACCCCTGAAATATCTTGAAAAGCAATTCTGCGTATATTTGTAAGGTTATCTCACAGCAGGCTGATTGCCTTCGTAAGAGGCTACTTTTCTTGAAGCGCTCAGATGCTGAGCTTTTTTCAGCACCCCAAAGCATTGAAGTTTCTTTTAGCTCTCAATCAGTTAAACACGTATTTGAAAGATGTGGGAAAGCCGGCAGAAAAACCTTTGTCACACCTTTGTTTTATTTTGAGCATCGCATGCGAGTGTTCAGAGCGCTGTCAGTGCAACATCTCCTTCAAAACTCCCCATGACAATTGAGAGTTGTTGTGCTGTTGTAAGTAGTGAAGCCAGAGCTCAAAGCATGCACATCCTTACACTGCTGATGAACAGCTACGTGTTTTATCCGGAAGGGCAATGTGATGCTCTTCAGCAGGAGCTTCTGAGTGCCTTAGATGTTTGAAATTAAGGAGGAAGACAGGGAAGGAAACCCTCACCTCAATTATGTTTGCCAGCTATGAGAAGCTGACTCCCTTGTTCCTAGTCTACATACACATCTGTGCCATTCCTGAGCAGTGTTATGTAACAGATAAATAATGAAGGCATGCGTATTAGAGATCCATCTAATTAACTGGTATCATAGTGAAACACACTGTCAGACAGATAATCTTCTGGAAATGGCTGTCTGCTCTCTGGCTTTCAAAGAGATGGAAATTAATCTAATGATACAGTCTAAACTGTTTTAAGACAGAAAGGTCTGTATTGTCAGACCACTACAAATTAATTTATCTGTATCATGGTAATTAAAACCGGACTAAATCAATTTACTGGCCACTTGCCTTTGTTGTCACAACAAACTGTAAAGATAATATTGACATATTAGTAGAGATGTAACGAATTACCAATTCCGCAGTGTTACGATAAAAAATTTGTCTCATTGCTGTCGTGGGATTGTGATGAAATCTGCCACAACATTACATGCTTATTTTTTCAAAAATCACTGTATTCTACTATTCTTCCTTGTTATAAATTGTCAAGGCTTGACATTATTTGCCCTGGGCAAATAAACTTGCTGTGTTCCAGCAAATGGAATGTCTCATGCAATTGTCAGATCTGGAAAGTGAAAAATACAGTACATGCAATGTGTAATATATTATACATTATCTGAAAATAAACTGCGTACTTTACTGCTGAAGCAGAACTTTTCCAGCTTAGTTGTGTCCATCTCACCATCAAGCATTGAACAAGACTGATGAGAAAACTCTACATTTCTGGACACTGTGTTATCCTCTAACTCTTGGTAAGAAAACAAAAAGTGTATTTCTTAAAATCCCAAGATAATCTGCACTTACTGTTATTTGAAATTATAATTGTTTCACTAAAATGTAAATCAATTGCAGATTGATGTGAAAAGGTACTGTTAACACTACAATAGTTTAAAGGTGTAGGATTTGGGGTAATATATTGGCAGAAATGGAATATAATATAATAAATATGTTTTCTTTATTCTTTATATTTCTTTATGATCACCCGAAAATAAGAATCATTGCGTTTTGCTTTCCTTGGAAGGAGCTGTTTATATCTATCTATATCTATGGAGCGGGTCTTCGTCCACAGAGCTTGCCATGTTGCCCCACCCGATTTCTACAGTAGGCCAGATTAAACAAATCAATCACTGACACAAGAGAAGTTCATTTGCGTTTCTGCATCATCCTCCATATTTAGAAGGCCCTCCATGATGACGGCATTGGAAAATCACTGATTTTTTTTTTTTACGTGAAACTACTTTATTTAGTGTTTTTACCAGTATGAATGACAGGTTGCTATTGTTTTGAAGCAGAAGAGATCACTGCGGATACTTCGGCCCCTAGTTAAAATCTTTGGAATGTCTACTTATTAAGTTGTTAGAAAAAAAGGTGAGTGCACATCAGCCCCGACATGCCAAACAGTGTTGCAAAAACACATATTCGTAACATGAAACTGCTTTATTTAGTATTTTACCAGTTGTAATCATGTGTTCTGTTTGTTTCGGAAAGGCAGGGACCTGAGCAGAAGGAATTTGCTCAAAGAATTCTAACCAGGAGAACTTTGAGTTGGTTGCTAACTGCAGTCCTCATTGCTAGATGTCACTCAATCCCCCTGAATCTTCCACACTGTTCTTTTAGATGTAACAATCGAAACCTGATGTTTACTGTAATTATTGCATGTTTCAAATCCTATACCAAGAAAAATAAATCCAACATTTAAAAATGAAAATGGTCAGTAAAATGTTAGGGTATGCATGACTTGCACAGACACTGGCGTGATCCTTTAGATGTAAAGATTGACGGTGGAGATGGTCAATATTGGAAGCCCTATCTTTGTAGGCTCACGTTTATGTTTGTATGTATGCAAAACATACCCAGCCGACCATACTAATTCATGTAATACAACATTGAGTATACCAAGTAGACTGTTTTCCATTCAGTTAGTTTTTCAGAATTACAGAAGAACTACTGATCAGTTCTTCATTAAACATGGGGGAAGGGTGTAGCATGGGCCAGGAGAGAACCCATATCTTTTAGGAGTGGATCCAAATCACGGTGCAGATACACATGTAATTCATTCACTTCTGTTAACATTGACAGGGCGTTTGGCCTTGGCTAAAGTTTGAGCCTTCTGAGTGTCTTTCTAGTTATTTTTATGATTAGTCTACTTCAATTAACATTATTTTTATTACCCTTTCTACTGTGTTTTATTAGACCTTTTTCTTCTTCTTTAACACCTGTTCACACAATATATTTGAATGCTATTACTTTGCATTATTGCTATGTTAAGTGTTTATGAAATGTAGTTAAAATGCAAGGTATGCATGATTCATGGTTAAGGTTCTAACATTTACAAAAACACTGGTATTGCACAGTTGCAATATACTACTCTTGTTGGCTTGGTAATAATCATTTCATCTCGTTAGAAAAACAAGCTTTGTTCACTGCAGGTGTGGGCGCGGTTGTAGCTGACTTAAACAGCAGCATATACTTAAAAGATCCACTCATCAAAGTCATTCTCTGTGCGGTTCTGCTTAGCCTGGTGTCGTCTAACTGTCGCCTGATGGGGGAAATGATATTCTTGGGCACAAGCCTGGGTCACAGATCAATACCAGGGCCCAGTGAATCTTCTTCAATGAATCAGCAGCAGCTCTCAGGGATGTATTACGTTGCTTAGCATGGGCATCAGTGGCGCTGATGGACGGGACGGACACACAACAACTGCTTTTTTGGGTTGTCAAACCCTTGAGGTAAAGGCCAGCCTGGGGTACAGGGTGATAACTGCCCTCTTTGCCATATTTAAACTTGTCCTGATCTCTCCTGTTTGATGTTCCACATTGGTGCAAATTACAAGGTAGGGTATTGATAGGTGATTTGTCAAGCTGCCATATGGGGATTGGTTTTGTATTCCAGTGGGAGCACTGTGTAACTGCCCTGGATCTGAACGCTCACAATACCACAAAGGGTTGGAGTGCGCCTGTCAAAGTGTCAGCCCGCCTGTTTGAGTTGCTGTGTGCATGTCACCAGAGCCTCGAAATTCATTGTGGAATGAAAAAATATATCAGAGAGAAGTTTGGACCTGGTAACAGAGTTACTCTGTTCAGATGATGTCCAGAGTTTGTCTGCGTAGTTTTAAAGTTATAGCATAATACAAGATCCAGCACAATTCTAGAAGGTGTTAGAGGAGTTTACGACCACCATTGCAGAAAATACCAAAGCAGGGAGGTAGAGGGGTTTAACACTCAGCAGAAGATTGTTGGATCAGCACCTGAATCCTCCAGTCCGCATGTTGAGGTATGCTTGGGCAAGATACTAAAACCTAAACCCCAAAGCCTCCATACGGTCCCATTGGTGTGTGAGTGAAATGAGGTGGCACCTTCTATTGACCACCAGTGTATGCGTGTGAACGGGTTAATGTCACAAGTGGCAGCCTGTTCTCATTCTGAAGTTGTCAAATATCACCGCTATTTTGATGTTGGTGTAAGATCCCAACACCAAAAACCACCTTTTCCGGTTGTAGTGGAGAATGTTGCCCGTGCATCAGCATGATATGCAGATGGGTGGCATCAATTGAGAATGTGGCCAGGTGAAACTTGTTGTTTCAGTATGATACGTCACTGGGGGCAATGGATAGATCTAACAAACGCTGGACTGGGATCTGGGAGTCCGGTGTTAGCTTCCTGTCTGAATGTGATGTTTTGTCCTACACCTACACCATATGCCTTTTTTTCCTAAACCTAACCATCTGTGCTTTTGTAGTGCAATCATAACCATGTGCTTTTTTTGGTGTCCTGGCCATTGGTTGCTATGTGCTTTTGTCGACGTCCTGGTGTTGGTTGCCATGTGAACTGATAAAGACTGTAAGTTGAATCAAGCCCATTTATTAAAGGCTTTTTAACTTTGGAGAACAGTGTGCACAGGATTTCCTTTTTTTTTTTTTTGGTTTTGACTGACAAAATAAATAACATGTTGGGTACCATATGCTTTGTTGACATCCTAGAGGAGTTGTTTGGCATGTGCTTTTGTCTCGTGAACATAACCAAGGTCTATTGTTGCCAAATCCTAACCATTTACTTTTGTTGACATCCTGGTGTTGTTAGCAGCATCCTAAAACATCAACAGCAGACGCAGAAGGAGCGTAATATTTTGACTCAGAGGTCTGCTGACAAAGTGGTGATGTGTGCAGACTTGCGTGTTGCAAGTGCAGGGCCACAAAGTATCGCAGGGTTGTATTCTTACTTCCAGATAGGCTTGGTTGTCAGGACAGCTGACTTTCAACATGAGGATATGTAAGTAGCAGTACAGTTTCTCTCATTTTACTTGTCCTTTCAGTTAACAGACTTTCCAGCTGAATTGTTAGCTCAGTTGTTGGGCATATTTTTGAACTTTGACAAGAACCAGCTAGCTGTCTGAACATGCCTCCCCTCACTAAGCTAATTGCCTCATGACATTACATGAAAGTGGTGTCAATCTTCCCATCCGGGTCCAAAAAAGAAAGCAAATTCGAGTAAAACTGTTGCAGAAACAGATTTTTTTTTTTCAGTCACTACATGCCAACTAAGGTATACACTACTTAGATGTCCATTAGCCCATATATTTTATACAAACAATGGATGAAATGACTGCAACTTGAAAGGCATTGCGTGAGTCACCCAACTTTGCAGTTTCGCTTTTAATCCAAGTTAATTGTTTTAGTTTTATGGCCAACAACTTAATTGATTTTAAAATTTGTCATATATCCCACCATTATGCAACTCCTATACCCCAAACCGGGCTCCAAGATGGATATTTAATTAAACACTCTTACAGAATGAAAAGTTTTTTGTGGTCCTTTTTGAATATGATAAAAAATCAAGGTACAGGAATGTAAATACAAGGGTACAATTGCTTGTCTGTACCTCTAAAAGAGCATTTCTGCAACCCTAGCGACAAAGTGTTCATATCCTGGTTCAAAAAGGTACCTACTGGAAAGAAATAATGTGCAATTTCCATCTTTTAACGAAATAAAATTAAAAACATTATTCAATTGCCCACTGGTCATAGTTGCTCGTCAACATAAAATACAAAATAGAATTAGTGTCTCAGAGACACATTGGAATCGAGCAATAGCGATCAAAAATAGCAATTGAAGACATAAAATAAACTGGTGTGACCCACAGAAGGGCTGTACATGTCTTTTCCTCTTGCTGCACAAATGTAGCAAATGGCAAAAAATGAGAATGCTTCCATCAGGACAAATACAGAGACATCTTTATAGGCCATTCTTCTAACTGAGCAATTGTTTCTTGGAGAGAGTGGACCCTGGCAGTGCAAGAGTACAACCCATTTCCCATGAATAGGTGCTGAATCACAAAGGTTTTAAATCTTTTGGATAGTCAAGGTTCAGCATGTAGAGAAGTCTGATCACAAAAGTGTTAGGTACATCACACAGGTGACGTATCACAATCTATTCCTTGATCACAAGAGCAATATCGTAGTAGGAAGCCAAAAGGGGTTTCACATTTTCTAGAACTTAAAGGATTCTAATCACCATATCTTTGATGACATCCTCTTCAGGGATATGTTGGCTTCATGCAAAAATAAATAAAAAAACAGTAAAGGTTCCTGTGTTTTAGAAATGCTTTGCAATATAGTGTATACACAGAGAAGATCCATGAAAAGACAGGTGTAACCTTGCTTATTGGGGACTAGTTCTTTTTGAATCACATTTCGCTGTTTATCTTATAGATCTTCACAGAAAGATTCTCCCTTGTGTTGCCCTTTAGAGCTGCTGCCCTCTTCCTTTGTTTTGATGCCAAAACACATACTTAGATCTTTGTCAAGGCTCTCCAGCAAGGACATTATTTCTTTAATCCCCTCCAAGTTCTTTGACCTGAACACCTGAAAGAGTTTCTGCAGATGGCCGTCGAGACGCTTATAAAGTGAATTGGGGTCTATCAAAATTGGCCTGGTGAATTTTGAGGATCAGGAAATTTAACCTCTTCATTTATAAAAACGCGACATCACATCATTTAGTGTAGTTTTATATTTAGGGTTGGGCCTAGTACTTGGATGAATTGATTATCTGGTACAGAAAATGTACTTTTTTACGAGTACAAGTATAATCCGAATAAAATGTGCCAATGTCTGTACAAATGATGAGGTAAAAATTATCATTTGGGTAGTTTGTTTAAATGTTACTCTTGTGATCAAAAATAATTTAATCTTCAAATTGTTCTGTAGATAGTTTTCAATAAATAATAATTATAGCAACTTCTGATGAACCCATATCAATGTCAGCTTTTAAGTAATAACTTTTGGTTTGATCCCACCAATTTCCATATTAAGAGAGGACCACTTTTGCTTCAAAATCCACTCTTTCTGAGCACAGATATTGATAAAGATAATTTATTTGGTTGGACACATACAGATAGTATTTTACTTGCTCATCCCTGGTTATTACATCATTTCAGTAAGTGGCATACATTTTCACATGGCAGTAAGTTGCCCAGATGCCCAGTTGATTTTCCGTGTATTGTACAGTTTTGGCTTGATACCTCAACCAATTTCATTCATCACAGTGATCATGCTTAGGCTTACAGAATGAAAGCAATACCTTTTGCAGATGCAGCTCCAAAGTTGGAAGCAGGATCTGTATGCATGGCTTTTTCAAGTATTTGGTTGCTGATGTCAAAAATAGGAATGACTCTCTTCAGAAAGAATGAATGTACCTTTGACTTGAGGTTAGTGAGGAACTGAAGTACCTTTTCAGATTTTGTCAGATCATTTTTCTCTTCTTTCCTGGTTCTTTTTTTTCTATTTTTTCTATTTTTCTTTTGCAGATCTTTTTCTACTTGAAAAGAATCTGATTAAGTCACACTCTGCAGCAGGGTGTGCAGGAGCTTTATCTTCTGGTGTACTGGTGAATGGTGTGGTTTTATGCCTCTGGGTAGGACCAGACGGAGGTGTGGACAGCTTTGATGAAACCAAAAAGTGCTTGGGCTGCATTGCAGCTGGCATGCTGGTTGAGGAGCCCAACGTGATTTTACAAAGGACATGTTCCTGGATCAACATCCCACATTGTGATCCTGGACCAAATTTCAGACATCATCAGTGTGCTACTACCGTGCATCTTTAAGAATACCTATGTGCTTCTTTAGAGCTGAGCCAGGTTTTCTGTGGCCTTCTGTGCACAGTGCATGTTCTCCCCATGTTAGTCTGGGTTTTCTTTGGGTTCTCTGGCTTCCTCCCACAGTCCAAAGACATGCAAGTTAACTGGCAACTCTAAATTGCCCATAGGTTTGAACGTGAGTGTGAATGGTTGTCTTTATGTGTCAGCCCTGTGATAGTCTGGCAACCTGTCCAGGGTGTACCCTGCCGTCCGTCCAAAGTCAGCTGGGAGAGGCCCCAGCCCCCCTGTGATCCATTACAGGATAAGCAGTTATGGCTCATTAATGAATGATTGTGGTAAAGGTGTGTATTTTTTGTGTATTTTTGTTCAGTTGTTGTGTTTCCTACAGCTAGAATTGTGTATGGGTAAAACTGGGACCTGTTTGCACTTAGTTCAAACCATTGCAGACTAGTTGTGGCACCTTTATGATATTAATTTAATTGTTTAAATACATTTTTGGACCAGACAATAGTTTGAGTTCCAGTGCTGAGAAACAATGTTACAAGTAACCCTATTAACACCATGCAACATTGGAGAAATTCACAACCATAATAATGAGCCCACACAACATATGAACTTGTAACACCAACACAGTATAAAAGAAATAGCCTACTTCAAGGTCTAACAGCCAGCTTTCTCTGTTTGTCCACTCCAGAAAGTCTGATAACAGCAAAGCACATGGCACCTTAATATGCAGAAGAGCCATTCCCCATATTTTGTTAATGTTGATCCAGGGCCATAATTATCATTACTGTGTCGGTTCTGGATAAGTTGTTTATGTTGATCCAGGACCATCATTGCAATGTCTGTGGTGGATGGCCAGATGACACTGGACGTGTCCACATGCAACATATATGGGTGCCGTCTCTTAAGCGCGTGGCTAGACGGCACGGGTCGTGTACGCATCAATCACTGAGGGACTGCACCAGGTAACAACGCTGCTCCTTATAGGGCGGGCAGTTGGGGAGGAGATGGTTCCTACAAACAAGTTGCGAGTCTGGAGTTCACTTCCTGTGTGGATGTGAGGGGTTTTTTTTCTACACGTTATCATATGACAGTCCGCGTTGGCTGTCGTGCTCATGACCCGTGAACATAACGACCGTGCTACTTCATCCCACCATACGCATTTGTTTACCTCACGGTAACTGCATTCTGGAGCGTAAACAGCTGACATATAACGCTAACTAAGTAGACACAGATGATCACTGACAGAGCGGCACCATGTGACGAGTTGGGATGAGAATGTGTTGGTATATGAGTGATATATATTCTTAGTGCAAGAAATAGGTTGTCAATACATTATATCTAACTGTATTCCAAGGGTGAATACAGGGGCTCCAACACCGATAGTATGAGGAAATAAGTGTTTTTGTGTGTTTTTTTTTTTTTTTTAAACTGTTTCAGCATGTTAACATGTTAGAAGAAACCTCAAGTACAAGTATGGATCTAAAAATCAGCATTTTAGGTCTGCTTTAAGGCTTGAAGTAGTATTTTGTGATGGTGCAGTAAAATCTGGCAATACAGCTTTAACTGTTCATTTTATATACAGTACTGTAGCTATTGTCCTGTTGTTGAAAGTAAAGACACGTAGCCAGTCACCACAAACAGCACAGACAAGCTTGTGATCTCCCACTTTCTCTGGATGGCTGGGTTTCCTACCAAAGCAACCTGAATGTTGCACTCTAAAAAAAGTAAAACTGACAATGAAAGCAGGCAATTTAACAGTGAGTGGACCGAGAAGTATGTGTTTGGGCCTTTTGCTCCAATAGCCTTGTGGGATTTTTTTTTTGTTGTTTTTTTTTCTGCCGTGAGAGCACCTCAGTGAAAAGGGAATATAATGGAGCATTTGAAGAGAGCACACTCAAACTTTGACAATTCCAGTGGGCTGTGACGCTTACAGTTTTTAATTTCACACTTTCTCATTATTTACATTGTTACTGGAATTAACTGTTTTGCCAAATGGTAATTTGTACAGATAACTCAACCTTGTTACTGCTGCTGTTATGTACATGCTGAACAGATTATATGGTCCCTCTTTAAAGTTTAAATGCCATGATACAGCCCCCATTATATGACAATTAAATCAGGTACTGATACTCACCCAGGCCTCCTCTCATATCCAATCCAGCATTTTAATTGGCTGAGATCAATCAGAAAATCTTCATACTCTAGGTCGACTAGAATTTACATATGGTGATATATTCTTGGCAAGAAACCTGCACTTTTTTTCACCTGAAGTGCAGAACATCGTAAAGATTTCCTCTTGGAGCAACATTTACCCTGATCAGACACATCTGCCTTCAATTGAAACATCCACTTGTCTTTTGCATGTCATCTATGCAATGAGACATGAAATGGCTCTGAGATAAAAATCCTTTTCAAAATCTATATCCATCACTGTGTGGCTTGCCCTCTTTTATCACAGAGCGCTCAGGGCAATGGTAAAACTGTGCTTGAATTTCACAGGCTCAAATTCCCATTGATCTGTCAGAGCCCACGAGCTTGATAGACTGCAAAGTTTTGGGTGTTGTGAGCACTGCAGCAGCTTACGTAATCATGATCGCATTATTGTTTTACGTGATCATTGTTTTGGTAATGCACTTAAAAAAAACATTTTAAAAAAGCTGTATTTAAATAGCAATATTTATACTGGCATCATCAGTTTTAGCATTCAAAAACAATGTTGTAACAATCAAGACTTTAAAGTCTTTGGTTTAAACCAGGCATGTCAAACTGGTCCACAGGGGGGCCGGTGTGGCTGCAGGTTTTTGTGCCAACCAACCAAGAGCACACAGTTTGACCAATCAACTGTCTGAAGACGGAAATCAGTTGATTAAATGAGTCAAGTCTGGTGTGCTGCTACTTGGTTGGAAACAAAACCTGCAGCCACACCGGCCCCCCTGTGGACCAGTTTGACATGCCTGGTTTAAACCCTCTGTAGAGAGTGGTGGGTCTAAAGTGAGGGAGAAAAATGGGGGAAATAAATTTAAAATTGAATTAAGGAATTTCACACACTGTTGCCCACAACTGTGCTTTTTACTTTAAGTCAAAGAAATAATTCACAAATGTATGCTAATGAGACAACAAACTTTTTTCCATCTGTTTTATCCTGACAAGAAACAACTATTTGTCATTACATAATAAGCAAACGAAAAACTAAAATGTGAGCAGTGAACTTCTTATGAAGTTGTATTTTTGTACTGTAGTTTCAAACATGGGTTGATTAGAAAGATCACAACTTGACCAGTCAACATTGTCAAATTATCACCTTTTTAAAGATGATATGGTGAACTTGTTGGCAAAGAGAAAATACAGTCAGCAAAAAGCAACATTAGAATCTATTTGGATACATTTTTCTTGTAGCCTGATGACTGTGAATCCAAAATTCAGTTTCCTTTATGCTCAGTTTTGGTTTCCACCATCTCTTAAAAAAATATCTCTTCCTTTAACTGCTAAATGCTCCACTATTTTTACGAGCTTGTTGCTAGCTGTGTGTGCTGTTTGGTGCTGAGCAGGTAACATAATGATGGTTTACCAGGGCTTTCTTTTGAAGGAACTGCTAGCATTTGGCAACAAGAATAATAAGAGCAGTGAGAGTTAACTGATTAAGTCGTGAGCAGTAAATCCAAACAATAAGCTGCCAGAGATAATACCTGGATGATAATTGTCTGTGTGTTCATCACTTCAAGTGGCATTTACATGCAATAGTTTAACCCAATGTTCATATAGAATATTGATTGATATTGAAGAATTTTGAGATAGCAAAATGCTCTTTTTTTGTTTTAATTTGGGGGAACAATTGCTATGCATTTTATTCTGCCAATTGGTGACTCAGTAAAAATGGGTCAATTTTAGATCGCGACCCTAACTTTGAGAAACACAAGTCTGCAAGCACAAATCTGAGCCAGCTGTGCTTCAAAAGAAAAATCCTACCTTAACACTCAGGCACAGCTAAAAACTCCCACCAGCTTTGTACCTTACATTTCCTGCTTCTGTGTTGCTGTCTAGTGCTGAAATTTTCTCATTCTCATAGATAACTAGTGAAACAGATGGTGAAATGTTATATTGAGATATTTCCAGCAGCTGCAGAGAAACATTTTTAGCTGTATAAAACAGCAGCAATCATCAGGTTTTGTTTTTTTGTCCCTCAGTATCAAAACTCAGAATCAAAGGGTGACGCATCAAACAGTTACAGGGAGAAATCTTTCAAACAAAAGGTAGAAAGTTTTGTTTCTTGATACAGGTTGACCAAATAGACCACCAATAACCCAACCTTCAATAACTGGACAGGTATTTATATCTCTATTCATACATCCACTTTGGAGTGAATAAGAAGTTCATGTCCTCTCTTTGACCTTTGTAGTCTGTTTGTAAGGACATCTCATGTAATTGTTGGCCATTTATATGCATAACTAAACGTAGCATAAAAGGCCAGTGATGTTGCCAAGAGACAAGTCAGCTAATGTAGTTCTGTCTGATCTAGTGCAGCTTCCTCGCTAGGTAGGCAAGAGAGAGAGATAACACTGCCATGGCAGATTTGGTATTTTAAATCATTTTAGCAGTAGTGTGCACTCCTGTGAAAAAGTCAGTGAGCAGAAACCTTGGAGTGATTTTTAACAGTGACTTGACTTTTGAAGAGCCAGTAAAGAGGCAGAAGTGGAGTTCTGCTTTCTGCAGTTGAGAGGCAAATCAAAAATCAAGTTTGTGTTTTTTCCCTTTTCACTCTGTCTGACTCTGGTTTTTTCTTTTCTGCTGGTCTCAGTCAGCTGCTTTCAAGTGTGTGCCTCCTTCAGCAGCAACACATTTAAACTGAAACACGGTGTATAGATCACACATTTGCAATTAACATCTCAACCCTAGTTAGCAGATAATGATTTTTAACATTTTACTGGCCAGGCTGACAGAAAGTTTCTGCCCTCTGATCATCTTCTGTTATTATGTATCATGAGTTTCTGAGGTTCAAAAAATTCCAAGAGTTTTCATGATCTTTTATCAGCTCAACCAGCGCTAAAAATGTTGAGAAAATGCCAAACACATTCTCATGCCAAGTCATTACTTTTGCCGCTTTGAAGTGGACTTCTGCGTGTATATATTACCTTCTGGGTATCCTTCTGCATCTGCTGTTGACGCTCTGGGATGCCGCTACCATGTTGTCAACACAAGCACATGGTGGGATTACGCTGCACGTGGTTATGTTTAGGCATCAGTACATGGCAACCAATGCTGGGACGTCAACAAACACATATGCTGCCAGAGATGGTTAGGATTAGGGGAAGGATGCACATAGTAAGGAGTAGAAAAAAACATCACATTCACATGGGAAGTGAACACTGGATTCCAACACGAAAGTCTGGGGTTTGTTGGATCTATGGATCACCCCTCCTGCCCACCCTATAGAGCCCACCCCTGTGCTCCTCATATCACATCATATTGTGATCTGATCTCATTTTGTTACATTTGGCTGCTTTGCAGAGGACCTCTGCGTCTTCATATTACGCGCTGGGTATCCTACTACATCTGCTGTTGGCATTCTGAGACGCTTCTACCATGATGTCAACACAAGCACATGGTGGGATTACGCATCCTCCCCTATTGGGACCTACACGCTCCTTGTATCATGTCGTTACTGACAGCTTTTCAGCCTGATGCCATCTGGCAGCATTTCATGCAGGCATAGTAGGTTCCGTCTGGCCACTTTATCAACTGACACCACTTGTCTGTGTATCATGCTGCCGCAGCAGGTGCCTTCCAGCCGATAGGCATCATATCGTCACACAGCGAACAATTTTGTCTCGTTTGCATTCTCAGCTGATGCTACCTGGCAGCGTGTCATACACTTGCAAAAGGTGGCTTTTTGTGTCGGAATCTTGCGCGTAAATCACTGCATAAGCGGCAGTACTTGATGACTTTGGAATGAGAACAAGTTAATTGGTTTTACTCATGGAGGTCTTGGTCTTTATCCAGCCTTCTGTTTCTCTTTTGCAATTTGGGCTTAACATTTGCTGCTCTAAAACGAGTTCAGGAGTATTTTTAAGCCAGCTTTGAAGAACTGAAAATCAAAATTTTGTCAAACCATCACAAATCAAATCAAGCTAAATCAGTTATCCCCAGGCAGACAACAGAACCCAGCAGTCAAATGTAACATAAATCAAACTGATACGTTATAATCAAGCTGATTAACTGACAGCATGTGATGCCTGCAGTTTCAAATCCATAAATATTTTCTGTGGCTGTTCTGGCGAGTTAAAAAAGCCACCATCTCACCATCTCTCATATAGAGTTCTAATTCTTTTTGCACTCTTGCTGTCAGACAATTTGTCAAAAATGTGAGAACACAGATTTCACACTTTGTGACCCACTGAGAGGCAGATTTGAGAAAACTCAGCGAGCTGTTGACGCAGTAATAAATATCAGTGCAGGAGGCAGATACAGAACATTATTTAATAGTGCTGTTTGGAGTACCTTTTCTTTGTAAAGACGTCCAGATTGTTCTTTGTGAATACAAGCGTGAATATGTGAGTGCAAGACATGCAATTTGGTCCTTCGTTTTGTCACAAATTTTTTCCTCATGCTGTCGTTTATAATCCCTGTGATCCGTGTTGGCATTTTTCACAGGTAACCTCAAAGTGTCAGAGAATCTTCCCTCTGTTAATCCTGTAACTCATTACCAATGCACGACTAAACCTCAAACACAGCCCGAGTGCCTTATAGCAGCTGCTTAATTCGTCTGCGCATCACACTCCATCCCATCTATTTGCAGCGAGATGACAGATACTCCCTCGTTATTTTGCATTGATTGCTGTTGTAGCAACTCAAACAGTCACTCCACTTCCCTTTACTCTCTACTCAATATAATGTTGCTGCCCCGCCATTCACATTTAATTAACCTGCTCACCCCGAGACGTAAATCAATATGGAGATCAGGAAATGCAGCAGCATTTAGCTAAGGCATACAAAAATCATTCTCTGAATGTCACTTTACAGATGGTTATGCAGATCAGGCCGGTTCAGGGTGGAGTGGGGGCCTTCGTTAAGACTGAACCACCACATTTCCCGTGTGACTCTCAAATTACTGTGGCTGCTTTCAGCACAGCATGGATTTGTTTGTTTGCAAATAGGAAGCTGTCAAAAAGTGTTGCTCATGGCTGGTTGAACCTGCTGGGGCGTCCAACAGAGAGGGATGGGTTGTGGGCACCCTGCTGGCCTTACAGGTCTCATGAGTGCGTAAACATGAACATGAAGTTTATAAAGCTTATCCTCATGTTCATATTCGGAATATGGTGTTAAAGTACAGAAAAACTGGTTATTCCTAGTTCTCACATACATGAAAAAACGTAATACTTTCCTGCACTCAAGGGGTCAACTTCATGAAATGTTAGTAAATCCTTGAGTAGATTTGCACATAAAACATCTTGGTACTAAAAACCTACACAGGATTTATGAAACTGGAAAACTGAGATTTAAATGTAGGCATGTGCGTAGTTCATTAATGCCAGTCAAACATAAACTAAAAACTTGTTTCCACTAGTCAGCAATTAGCATAGATCCCAGCCCATAAACAGATATTAAAGTTTGTCGACCTACGAGCATACCAAAAACAGAGAGAGATAGTAATTGTGGGTGAAGTGGAGTTGAGAAAGAAATTTTATTTTCTTCTGTTAGGAGCCTAGTGGTGTGACAGTAAATAATTTGTCAAAGTGTTATTTATTTAAAATGTACATGCAACATATATTATCTACTTTTATTATCATTATTTTAGATAGATTGATTGATTGATATCAATCACTGCTGTTAGCACTTGACAGCAGCTCCTTCTCCTCCTCACCCTACAGGCAGGAGGAGAAGCAGAGGGAGCAGCTGAGCTCCGTGCCGGGATGTCAACAGACATACGTGCTTGCATGGATTGTTAGGATTAAAAAAAACATCACATTCAGACAGGAAGCAAAAATTGGACCCTCAGCCCCCCTCTCCCATTCTGAGCTCATCAAATACATCTGCTCTGTCACTTCTTTTGGCGTATGCATGTGACATCAAAAGCCACCCTCCATGTCCAGCTGGAATGCGACTGGACTCCTTCAGCTGAGACGGCTCCCAGAAAGAACTGGTGGTTTTGGTATTTTATGCCGGCAGATGGCTGGACAACACCAGGCATATTCACAAGCAAGTGCTCGTGGTTGGCGTTGACTTGATAACACGACCGGACAGTACCGGTTGTGTGCACATGAAACGCTGAAGGACCATGTAATATAAGGTGAGCAAGTGTGCCTACACCCAGCTAGCAGGGGACATTCCCACAGCATTGACTAATGTTACCTACAAGTTGCAATGATTTAACGAAAACATTTTAATCAAATATATAAAGAACGTTTTAAGGATGTTTACAATTTCAAATAATGTCCAGATAAGGTTAATGAAATGCTGACTAAGACAAAACATTATGACGACATGCAAACAGAGAAAGGACATTTTGTAAGCAACATTCAGAACATGTTATTGAGACCTGAGATTACAGACCTTTTTTTTATGAAAATGCAATATGTTACTTCAACAAAACAAAAAACAAAACAAAAAAAATAATTTTTAAAAATGTTTGATTATATAGACACAAATATTAAGAGAACATCTGGAGAACTGTAGAACAATTTGCCTGGGATGGGAAATAGTCCACAAAAGAGGGGTAAAAATAGGTCTATTTGGTAGTCAAGGTAACACATCACCAGCCATTTCTAAGTGCATTAGCTGTTCTTATGCTGTGGACATTATGGGTGTAGCAATCATATGTAGTTATTGTAAAGGGAACATGAGTTCACTCAAAACAGAGGCACGGCAGTGTTCATTTATTACGACTGCTCTAACACACTTTAACACAAATACACAACTCTTCAGCATGTGAGTTCTGTTGACCAGCTCCTCCGGCACACGAGGTCCATTTGCTCCAGAACTTTTAACAGTTCAACAAACAATATTCTCTGTCAGCAAACCAAGCCCGACAGCCAGTGTGGATGTCTTTCTCTGGTGTGGGGCAGTCATCTGAGGTCCGGTACGCAATTGTATTTAAAAGGAGTGTAGACAAAAAGCACCAGCTGTGCGCATCAACTTACCTGGCACTGCTCTCATGAGTGTTCCCTGCAATTTTCGGCTGCGGCTGAATGCCAACCATGCACAACCAGCTGTGCCAATCTCACCGCGACTTAACTGTGTACGTAAACGTACATGCACAGTTAAGTCAGTTTAGGCAGCTGTAGTTATAGCTTGATTAGGCCATTAAACTGGACTGTCCTTGTCCCAGTGTACAAAGTCTAGGGGAGAATCATTGCTGCGTACTCTAGGCTTTACTAGGTTCCATTGTCTTGTTTTGTTTTCTTCACTTCTTCTCTTTGTTTATTCTAGGCTTTCTTTTACAAATTTATTTACGCCGCTCGACTTGCGAGTCAAAACCCAGCGTGGGGGATATGTAGCATGCGCAGGACGCCTAAGCCAGCTTAGGTCTAGTTGAGGCGTATACATGGAGGAGTGAATCGCCTCTAACTGCGTTATCTAAGTGTGTTAGTCTGACTGAAAAATGTATTATAATTTATATAGTATGATTTCAGTCAGACTAGCATGTTTACATGTACTTAGAGAGTCCAGTTTAAGTCGGTATAAACACAATAATTAGACTTTTTCTAAAATCATGTAAACATATACTATTGAAATGGGCCTTTTAGGGTAAACTATAGTGACACATCAGTTGTTGAGAAATCCATGTGTTCATGGCCTTTGATTGTTACTCTCTTACCCTAAAATTGCTTTGCTTTACTCCGTCTATCAATAAAGAAGACATATCAGACAAAGAGGCATAAATAGAGTAAAATGTCTGATTAGAATGGATGAGTGAGATTGCATGTGAATATTTCAGACCTCTGTTCCAGGTCTTTTTTTCCAAACCTTATGCTGTTTAGAGATGAGATGGAAATCGTCAGCTGTTGGATATTTCACATTAACCTTACTTTTGACCTCTTTCATAACCTTAACCTTTAGAAATGGGAATTAAACCTTGCCTAGGACCTCTTTTCTAACCCTTAGTTGACCCTTTTGTCATTCTTTAATTGGTTAGTTGTTTAGTTGTTATTTTTTCAATTAATTCATTTTTGTAATAGTTTGTTTGTTTGTTTTTTTTTTTTAACCCCTGGGACTGTAATTAATTTTGGACCCATTCTCCTTACAGAAAGAGCAAATATATTTTGAGTCAAAGTCCTGTGCCAGTACAGTTTCATCAAGATGCTTTTGCCATTCAGGGTCCTCATATCAGACAAATTACAACATGTTCAACTTTATTTGACAAAATGTGAATAAGACATGGGCTCAAAACAAAATAAAATAAAACATATTGCAAGAATAAAGTGGAATAAGTAAAACAAGTAGTGTTTCTAGCATTTTTGAGACATCGGGGACTTAGCCTGACCTTTGCCAACATTTTTTTTTAAAGAAAATGGGCATGTTATCTTTAAAAGCAATTTGAGTTTTATTTTTGATTAGTATTTTTTTTTTTTTTTTTTTTTTAACATTTTTGGGCAACTTTCTTTTTCTTGATCTGTTTTTTCTCTCAAAAAACTTTTGGCAATTTTTAAAGTGCAGGCCTGCAGGAATAAAAATTGCTAAAATTACACCATTCATCACAGACAGAAATAACTTCAATAATGGAAAGTATTGTTAGATTTTAAATTTCTGATGATCCTTGAACATATCACGCAGGAGGAACACTTGAGGCATTTTTCCTGAGTCACACAGAGAGGCCTAAGGAAAAATATCTGTAACTTTCGGGAGGGTAAAAAAAAATAAACCTTGGCTTTTCAAAGTTCACATGGTCGAAAGTCACTTGCGGTCCATTCAGAATGGACCTGCGACCCACTTTTGCATCATAACCCACCAGTCGGGAGCAACTGTCTTACCTGACTGGTTGATGCTACATGTGTATTGTGACAAAAAAAACATAGTTAAGTTGTATGATTGTTCATGCATCATTACAGTAACAGAAATATGAAAGCACCTGAAGATCTTAAAAGTATTTAAAAGCAAATACAAAACAATGAAGACGTGGACACAATGCAAGTGAGGGAAATGTGGATGCAATAAAGAGACTTACACACTTTTTTCTTCTTGTGTTAAACAAACATTTTAAGCGTACTTTTTTGTTGTAACACAAAATAAAGGGGTTTTTTTTTGCTAATCTGCTAACCTGTTGGCTTGTTTATGTGGTGTGGCAGGAAGCAGCGGTTGAGCACTAGGACCCAGGGAAGCTCAAAGTCTACAAGAAGGTCTGGAGGCTCACCTGGCCCTCCTGCATTGAAATGCACAGCTGAGAGACAGCAGCTGAGGCAAGCATTTATCTGGTGATGGTTGGATTTGATAGGCTCCTTTTAAAATATTCAAGTCAGTGATTTAAGCAAACTTTGTGACTTGCTTGTGACTTAACTTATAGCTTCATATGTTTCAGAGTTTTCATGTGTAGCAAGGGACTAGAAGTTGGAGTGACTGCTCAGGCCCACAAACCAAGAAACAAGGTATGCTAACGTGTGATTTTGACTCTTTCAGACACAGTTTTAAGTTCACTGATTGCATCATTAATCTCTGCTCTTTGTTATTTAGACTTCAGCCACCTGTACGGTGTTCCAGGTCAGTGAGGTAGGAGTTAATTTATTTTACCTGTTTTTTTGTGAAATATTGCTGTTGCTCTTGTTTTAAAACCTTGTTCCACACTACTAGAAAAGTATTTAAACAAGAACAAATTAACTGTGAACAAATCAGTTGTGAAGGTATCACAAGCATTGTGGCATCCTTTTGCAGATGCTAAACGGAGTTGCTGAGTCTACGAGTTGAATAATACCAGTAATGTTACTTTTCTTTGTAATATTTTATGTTTTGTTGAGAGGCATATGCCTCACTGAGTTGCTTAATTTAAATGTGTAGAACAAGGTGAAGTAACAGGAGTGGTTGAAAAAGTGGAATGTGTTTAATTAATATTAATATCATAGAAAAGTTTAAAAATACTCCTAATATATAAAAGATGTGGAACTGTATTGCTGGCTTTAAAAGGTGAATAATGCTCCTAATGAAAAGATGTGAAACATTGTATGATTTCTAGTTGAAATTTTAAAGAAGGGGAAAAAACATGAAAAATGTTTCAAAAAATGTTTTAAGGATCTTGAACGATTGTCTCATTTCAAAGGGGTAGATTTCAACCATTACTTCTTATAACTCTGTTCTGAGGTGAGAGGTTGCACTCCAAAATAAGGGCTGGGGGTAAAAATAAAAAATGGGATTGGGCCCAAGTGTATTGTTGCTGGGTGTAAACTGCATGGTTTAATCATGGTTTGCAGCTTTCTGGCTGACTGAGATTCTGACATTCACTCTTCCGTCTCTGAAATCACATGTACTTTCTGTCGATATGCCTTTTGGAAAATTATTGTTGCTCTAGTGGCACTCAAGTATTTTAGACCACTTTGGCCCCTTTGTTGCATTCGATCTGCGGTGGTCATTGGAAGTCTTGAAAATTGCAACCAACTCACCTTAGTGCAAGTGGCTGAATTGCTCATTGCCCAAAACTGAAAGCCATTCAACGCTTTTACTCTGGGACAAGGACAGTGTATGTCCTAATCAAGCTATGACCGCAGCTGGACTAAACTGTGCATGTAAAGGTGCAGACTGATGTGTAAAGTCATCACATTTCTCAACCTCTTCCAGAGAATGAAGAAACACATGCTCTGATCAATTTAAAATCACTCGGTTTCACTTGCTGTCCAATTGATTAGAAAACATCGCCATAACAAGGCAACCTCCTACTATATTTTCATTTCCAGGAATGGCTCAAAGCTGCACCATGTGGACAGTTATTCACTTTAAAAGCAAACAGACACATGAAATGTCCTGACTGATGATTTATGCAGAATCACAGCGGGTGATTCTGCTGAGATGAGAAGCACGACTGATTTTCACAGTGGTTGTTTTTTTTTTGTTGTATTTATCGAGGCCTGTGGAGGTGACTGTTTGTGTGTGTATGAGAGAGACACATTTTTGATGTGACTCAGACACCGTTATCCCTGCGTCTGACAGCATCAGTGCAAATCCTCCGTATGAATTACACTGAAACAAGCATGAATTTGCAATCAGTGCGATGTCCGTGCCAAATTTTAGCCTCCTAGGGCGAAAAATGTGGATGCCAGAGGGTGGGGAAATGTTTTGTGCACCGACAGAGCGAGCTACTGCGCTGCTGGTCACAGTTTAAACTAAAATTATGCAGCCAGGCTGTTAAGAAGCTAATTGATGCTCAGGGTGCATGGCTTACCAAATCACTCACCATTTTCTATTTTTTCTACTTATTTCTAATATTGCCTGGAGAAAATACTTACATCGGATCAGAAATGGAATTTCCAATAATAAGACTTTGTAACATATATTTACATTTGCATATTGCAGTGCATTCCTGGAATTTGTATTTGCTGAAAAGTATTTGCTTTACATGAAATGTTTTGTTCCCTGTGATCAGTGAACATTACTTAATGACCTCTGACCTTGTCAGCAGTTCTGCTAACGAAAAAATAATGACTGAAATACAGTTTTACTTATCTTAAAGATAGATCTTAAAGTGGAAGCCAACTCCAGTGATTTAGTACTGTACTCTAATAAAGTGTGAAGACTCACCAGAGACAGATAATTTTATTATCATTTAACCCTTTGAAACCTGGATAGACATCACTTTTGTTATGCTGGCCAAAAAAGGCAACAGGCAACTGGGCAAGTAGTGCTCTGTAAACTGCAAGAAATTTGTAGATTTAGGAAGTCATTATTTTTTAAAAGCTAGGAAAAATGCCCAGAAAACCATATTCATACTTATCATGATTTTATATTTGAAATTATGTTGAAGAGTTATTGCTCTTTTAAGCACTTTTTTCAAGTAATTTCCTCCTTTGATTTTATTCTCCCTCCTTTTTTTCCCCTAATTTTCAGGTAATTTTTATTTATTTATTTTTTTATTAATTTATTTTTACTAATCTTGTTGCTAATTTCTGGGTCATTTCTACTGAAGTTGCTCATTGCCATCCTCCAATGTTTTAAAAGAAATAAAGGGCTAAATCCAATTTTAATACTCATGTTCAATTATTGTTAATATCTGTTTTTTGCACGGTGTAAGCCTGGAGTGGATCATGCATTTGGGTGTGTGTGTGTGTGTGTGTGTGTGTGTGTGTGTGTGTGTGTGCATGTGAGTGTAATTATACGTATTGGTCTGTCTGCAGCTAATCTTGCAAACCACTGGACCAATCAGACAAATATTTTATGTCCACATTGATGACTGTGTGCATCTCCCATGCTTCAAATGACCTCTTAGTTGTGGTGATTCATAATTGTTAAAAACTTGTTTTACTGACTGGTTTATATTGTCTTATTGTTCCTCACTCTTTTTTGCCTGCCACTTGGAGTTTTCCAGAAATCTTCTTTACTAAAATACAAGCTTAAGTCTTGAAGGACACATTTTGGGCTTCATTGTATCTTAAAAACTGACATCCATAGAAAAGTTGGGTCTCAGATGTATTAGTCCTCCTTTTTGTTATCTTCGCCGCCATGTTGAATGTAAGGGAACTGGGAGGGACATTTCCACTAGGTGCAGATGCAATCCATTTTTGTCCAGTCCAATGCAAAGTGTCACACTTGGAGTGTCTCGAGGCGGAGTGTGTTGCCTGCCAGATTTTGCAGAATTGCAGATTTTGTTGGCGTGGTCATTTTTCCTTGATATTTGCACTTCTGCCATGAGTACATAAGCAGCCTGTGTAGTTAAATGGGTTTTTGTCTGTTGTTGTGGGTTTTTTTTTGTTTATATTCCACTTTGTTGTGCAGTTGTGAATGACATGGATCAAAGATTTTTGAGCAAATACACAGACAGGTGGGATGAACAATCAACAGGGTTTTTAATGATTGCAATGAGTCAGGAAGGGAATGGTGATTGGGGGAAAGGATCCAGGAATCGTGTAGGAGGAGGTGGCTGGTGAGGCTGGAAGCGATGGTGAGGCTGGTGAGGTGGAGGGTAGTGGAGATCCTGAGGTGCAGTAGGAGGCGAGGGACTGAGCACGACGGTGAGGGGCTGGGTGGCGCGGCGCTGGAGCTCGGTGATGGGAGGCACTGGAGGAACACACAAAAAGCACAATGAGCAAAAATCGCGAGACAAAAACTTTTCCAAAAGCACAAGAAATAATCTTGAGAGAGATGGCCGATCTACCACGTGTGAAGTGAAACAACAATCTGGCACTGAAGAGACGTGAGGCTGGAGTATTTAAGCTGTGAGGACTTGATGCAGATGAGACGCAGGTGGGGAAGTGTGCCCAGAGTTCCAGCACCAGAAAGCCACTCCCACCCCCTGCAACACAGAGGACAAAGAGCAAACACCAAGCATGCACACAGACAGTCCCAAGCACTCCACATAATTTTATTATATTGTATCCGTATTTCACATCCAGTGGCTGTGACATAGAACTCGATCTACTCTGTGCAACACTCTGCATCTCTGTCAAAACTAGAAAAGGTGCATATTTTTTATTGGCCTCTGATATGTAATAAGGCACATTTCTGCTGGAATTACAAGAATTGTCTAGAATGGTGGTGATCTGCCCCAGCAGCTGCCTGGCAAAGATATGCATTCAATATAGATTTTTTTTTGTTCTATCTTCTGTTCTGAAAGTGCACTTTTCCAGTTTTTTGTTTGTGTTTTTACGATTATTTATTCAAGATTTTTGACCTTTTTTAGATAGTACAATTTGCAGCAAAGGGCTTGGGGTCATAATCCAACTCAGGCTGCTGCAAGAGACACAGCTTTAGTACATTGGACACATGCTCAACCTGGTGAGCTACCAGAGCTCCCCAACATATTTGCTTTTTAGGTTAATTCTGATGAAATGTCTGCGTGAAATTCAAAATTCAAAAATTGTTTCTCTTTGAATGCGCTCTATGACTTCGGCTGGTCAAGTCACATGGTCTACATTTCTACTCAGTCATTAGTTCAAGGTCCATACATTCTAATTATGACCACATATTCAAATTTGCTAAATTTAAACCACATATCGGCTAATAAACAAAAAAAACGGCATTTCAAAATAAAAGCTATGTGCTGGAAATTCACTTTACTTTAAAAAATTTATATATACATTTTTTTTTTCTCAAAATTCACTCAATCATGAGTCACTTGCAGTCCATTCAGGGTGGACCCAAGACTGACTTCTGGATGATGACCCACTGGTAGGGAACCACTGCTTTATGGATACATTGATTAGACATAGCATTGTTGCATTCAGAGCCATTAACCATGCTAAACTGGATGAAAAAATGCATTTATTTGACATAAAGCAGTGTTACAGTAAAACAATGCTGGGGAACATTTGATATCTAAATACGTCTTACTAAAAGTCATGGCTCTTTTTACCTCGTAACTCCATTACACTCTCCCTGCTTAATAAACTCTTTCAAACTCCAGCCGCAGTTTGTAATTAAGGTTTGTAATGACTCCATGCCCAAACTGAGATTACTCAAGTGCAAGAGCAGGGCTTATTGGAGGCACCATCTACATATCTGTGTCAATGGTCTGCCCCAAGATCCTGTAAAGAATAAGCAGTTACAGATAATGGTCATCATCTCATAATCTGTCCATGGGTGATGGCTATTTGCAGGTACAAGTAGCAGCTATTTATGAATGTGTGTAAATATTGGCAATCAATTATTGCCAAGAACGTGGACTTTAAATGTGAGTCAACACATTTTTACTCTTTTATTCAAATATTTATATTTATTTTACATTAAAACAATTACAGCAGTGCTCAGTGATGTGAAACATAGAGGTAGATAGTTGCTCGTTACATTTTTACTCTTTTAAAAAATTGTGTCCCCTCTCCTTCAAAGCTGTTTCCTCGTGTGACTCTTCCACAGATGGGGCAGCTTCTAAACCTGCTCAAGTGATGTTTTTTTCATCAGAAAAGGCAAAGCCCCTCTTTTTTCCAAATGAGACTTTACTCTTCAAGACAAGCTCATGATAAACTGACACTGACATGTAAAATTAGTGCTCTTTTAACATAGGATTTCACTATGCTGCTGGCTGTGCTGCTTCAGCGTATAATCCCATAAGAAGTTGCCAGAATTGTGTTTTGCAGCCACTACATCTGAAGTGACAGAGCACCAGCTACAGAGTCCAAACATCCTCAACAGGATTTCCAAGGAAAAGAAAAAAAATAAGGTAGTGCTGTGATTGAAAAGTTCTTTGTGGCGAGCCCATGGAGTACCACCAATCTATGACAGTTTAGCATGAGCTATGTTACTAATATCAGAGACAACATGGATTTTGGTGGGATTATCCCTGTAAGCAGAGCAGCATATTGTTGAAGAAGTGGCCCACTTGATCCAAGAGAGTCAATCTGGGGCCTACATCTCCCCTGCTTCAAATGATGCCACCTTTAGGAAAATATAGATGTGATTTAGGTCTGGGTCGACGTCAATTTTCTTGTGCTGCATTTAGACACCTTTCACAATCTATTTGACCCTTTGAAAACTGAGCAGATTGGGGTGAGTTCTTTTTAAAACATTATTTGGAAAAATATATAAAATATGAATGGGTTAGGGTTAGGTTAAGATTCCAAAAATAGGGAATAATGTCCATAAAACTATATTTGTAATTAAAATGATTTTATAACGAAAATCATGTTACAGGGGTAATATAATAAAATGTGCAAAATAAATACACACAAACATATATATATAATTACTATATGTATGTCTATCTATCTGTCTATCTATCTGTCTATCTGTCTATCTATCTATCTAAATTATTATTATTTTTTCTTATTTTTTAGTAATCTTCTTGCTAATTTTTGGGCCAAGTCATGTTAAATTGTTTGCTGCCTTTCCGTTTGTCAAAGAACCAAACCAATTTCCTCAGGTTTCAAAGGGTTAACATTACTGCCATATTAGACAAGCAAAAATAGTAAAAATAAATTCTGGTGTAAACTGCGTGGGATACAAGTGTAATAAAATATAAAGTGGTATGTAATAGTAGTGCAAAAATTTGGTACAGCAGTATAGTATAAACTACAAATACAGTAAGGTAGTATGAGTAAATTATAAAAAATAGCAATCGAATAATATAGTCATATAATATTTGCAATAGTAAATAGTATAACCGTAGTATAATATGGTAAGGATTGAATGTAGTAAAAATAGTAGTATAATACAGTAAATGATAAAATAAATACTACAGTAAATGAATCTACTGTACAGTAAATGTATAAGTAAACATGAGCACATCTCTCCCAAAGGCAAAAACTAGAGTGCTAAAAGTATTTATGATGTCATAGGGTATAAAGTGATGCGCTGCTCTGCCGACAGTTAATGGTGAAAGAGCAGAGCAGCCAGGGGAATGTCCTCAGTATATGGGGACATTTTCTGTTTCAGACATACCTTGGTGTTCCCCTTTAAAAACAAACATTGGATGCTCCAAGCTACACACATCAGGCACCTTTTTTCAAGTCCAGTCTTCTTAGACACAGTCATACATCCTATGGTATTATGGATTTATCATGAGTTTAACTTTTGAAGTCATGCTAAAATCAATCTGCTATCATTAAATACTGTGAGTGACTTGCTGTCACACCACAGATTAACGGCACCAGAGTTTGCTTAAAAACAGAGTGAGAAACTTCTTTTCAGACTGCTTGTTTCTTCCATTTTCTTTAATATTATTCTGTTGAAATATGATACATTTTTGCTCTGGTAAGAATGCAGTTTAAGTTGGACTTTTTGTGTCAGTGATAACCGAAGCTGGAAGCGTTACGTTTTCAGGTTGTCCATATGGATCGACAACCATTCTTGTAAACGCAATATATTTGAATTTGGTATTCAAAGGTTAAAGTCACTGTGACCTTGCATCCATCTTATTTTTGTGAATGCAATGTCTGAAAATGGGTTGCAAGGAGTTTCCTGAAATTTGGCACAAACATCCACTTAGATTTAAGAATGAAATGATAAGAATCTGGTGGTCAAAGCTCATGGATACCTCACAAAACATGTTTTTGGCCATAACTCAAGATTTCATGTCTCAGATTTCACATAAATGTCTCATAGGATATAATGATTCAGCTCTGACATTTACTGTATATCCAAGAGGTCAAAGGTCAATGGTGACATCATAGTGTTCTGATAAAAATCACTTTTCTGGCCATTATTCAGCGTTAAATCTCAGAAACACAAGGGGAGACATTTAGTCAGATACCGAATTGGTGACACTGATCGTGAAACTGTGCTGATTGTAGAGATCTTCTGTGCTGTGAACACGTGTGGGAAGCATGTGTGTTTTCACAGACATGGATGTAGTGCGTGGAGGCATACAACAGCATGGCAGTATTTATAGTTTTGGTTTCATGTACCACTGAGCAACTTTCATAGGAATGAACAGGGACCTGCTTCTAAGGCTGTATCCAGTCCTCCTCATACATCCATGGGTAAAATGCTGGAACGATTACAATTGTTTTGACATATTATGTAATGCTGTGTGATTTGAGCAACGTCAAATTATGCCTCGTTTCACGCTAACGCCATTCTCACTTAATCAATATTTCATGGGCATCTACTGTACGGTGAGTGTGCTTTATCAGGGTGTAGTGTTCCTGAGAAGCCCTTGTATTCTGCTTCAAACGCTGCAGTGTAAGAACAGCATGTGAAAATAAGTCCATCCGTCTTTCAGTGTAAAATTATACACTGAAATTTATCATCTCAAGTCTGGCAATTTGTAAGATGATGGAGCTCTATTCAGCATTTGCAAGGATATAGTCAAATCTGGATGTTATTAGAATTGGAGATTACTTGCCTGTGACTCGACTGTAGCAGCTACGAGGATCATTGCTGCTGTGATGGAGCACGTGAATGTGTCAGCATGACAGGTGACCCACACACAGCAGCTCTCCTCACAATCAAGAGCTCAGGTAATTCATTCCAGGCATAATTCACCCCACATAATAATTCACTCTTTCTTTTAATGAGATTAAATTGACTCCACAGTTGGAGCTTTTATTTATTTCTTTATATATTTTTGTCTCTTGGATACGTTCTGGAGGGATAAAGCTTCCATATGACTGAGGCTGACTGAATATAGATAAATTGCTAGGGAAAGAAATTGTGCAACCCTCCTCCCAGAGGCTGTTGATAGAGGATCTGTCTTTCCTGCTCCCTAGCAGCTGCCAGGGAAATGAGACCTTGAGACAGGCTGGGGAATTTCACATTTTGTCATGTTCATTGTTTGCTCCTTCATATTTCCCCGCGTGCAAGTTAATGGTAATGGCACATCGGCTGACAAGATAACAAGGGAGCTGCTGTTTAAAGATGAAAAATTAACTTGTTTTCTTTCTTTTTTTTAATCTTCTGGATATAATTAATTTTGATATAATCTTAGAATGTTCCTCTGGTTCAATTTATACCACTTTTCAGAAAATGGTCTACTAATTTGGCAAGATCTAGCAGCAGGGTAAATTATACATTATTTGCATCCCTATTGAGGAGAAGGCTAATAGATCTTTTAATCACGTCACCTTCTACGGTAAATGTTTACCTAATTATCACCATTTTAGGCAGATTCTGCAAGAGCTTTGATATTGTTCACCTCTTGACAGCAATAACTTGACAACATTTGCACATTTGAAAGAATAAATCTGAACAAATTTAAAAAAGGTTGACATATACTCACCTTATACAGTTGCTAATGAGGTAGCACACAATTGTTTGTTTACACATCTAGCAGACTTGGACAAAGGCTTAGCCAGAGAGATGGATTTGGGGTTTGAAAAAGGGATGATAACTCTTGCTGCGTTCATATGTCTGATGGTCGTAATTTCTGAGTTGGGGAGTCGCTCTTCCAGCTTTGTTGTGTTTGTGTGCTTTGAGGTCGTAAAGTGGGAACAACATGGAAGCTACAAAGAAAACAGTATACTTATGTTTTTATATATTATTTTATTTTTTATATATTCTATATGTTATATTTTTATATATAATCTAGGTCTGCCTGAATGGACAGCAGTTAACATTAATACCATATTACACTTAACACGTGATTAAAAATGTATGTCTAATATGTGAAATAATAAAAAAGTTTAACATTGACCAAATATTGACTTTTGCCCACCATGTTCATGCATTTATGATGTCCAGTCAGCAACTTATGTTACAAAATATTGTTATCAATATTAGTATACTAACTTGGCATGGTTTATAGCTAAAAATGTGCTTGCTTGCAATAGATGCATATATTAAAATGTGCAATTACTAAAAGTAAATGATACCTACAAGGAACAAAATAATACAATACATAAGTTTATTACCGTATTATTGAAACTCTGGTATCATCAAAATGTTCCAATTTCCCACTCATAATTTAATTTTTGGAGGGTGGTTCATGTGCTCTTGACTAGTATAAACGGTAATACGATATTTTTTCGAGAAGCACGTGAAGGCAGCATATTTATCGATGAATAATTAATAGGTCAATAAGTGAAATATAATTGATCTAAATAAGATTATGAAATATGACCAATATAAAGTCTCGTATTACATTCTTGCTATCAGTAGAGTGGTAAAATGAAAACATGTTTCATTCACTAACATTAGCAAACAAAGGGTGCATAGCTATTGTATGATAAGGCAGCCATCTTGAAGTCTGAATAAAGAGCGTGGCAGCGACATTGGAAAATGAAGCGGGCAAAGCAAAGCATCATTCAGAACAGGTTGGTCACCGCCTGCTGTTAATGCCATCTGTGACCTCATACTGAAGGAGGCCAATGCTGAAGCTTATGCCCCTCCATCTTTGATTTTGGATGGGGGGGGACATAAAACCCAATGCCCCCTAATATGCAGATGCAGAAGTCCACTGCAAAGGGGCAATATGTGACAACTTGGGATGCAAACTTTTTGGCAGTTTATCACAGTTTTTTTTAGCTGAAAAGAGCAACATATTTAAGCTGGAAACAGGGCTGAGATGAGCAAACTTCCGCTTGATGGAAGACCGAAGCATTAAGTTAAAATTGTCTGCTCTGTTCGTCTGACGGGACGGCCGAGTAAGGTGGTATTTCTCATTGAGTTTTTCACATTACACATAATGATTTGAACCACTGTTAATGACAAACAAACAAAACATCAAAGAGAGGAACGTCATCAGAAACTGATTGACATAAGGGACACATGTTGAAGTGTAAACCAGTTGCAGTGAAGTAAAAGCAATCTTAATTCATCTGCTTTTTGCTGAGACTTCCGGAGGTTTTGTGGCTTTGCTGTTGCCGTGCTCTGACTGCCCTCCACCGCGTTCCATTGATGGTTTGGGTCGACGAAGAATGTCAGATGGGACGGATAAATATTCCACACCCTCCGTCATGTATCGAACATGAGGAGGATGTAAACACAAAAGAAGAGTCGATGCGGAAAAGGAATTCCTTATGTTTGGAGAGGTTTTTCTTTGAGGCATACTGTGTCCCATCAAAAGGAAAGCACACTTGTACTGTAGCACTTTTGATGTGGTACACTTTCATTTGGCTCTTGATGTGTCTCTGTGGTAGACAGGTGAGACTTCCCCCTGTTGGAAGTTTACACTTTGAAATGCAGGACTGCTTTCACACACATTAATTAAGTCTGCTGCAACTTTTGACTAAATTGTCTCTTTTTTGAGGGCCTTCGCTCTGTGGGTCTGGGATTAAACTTCCTCTATAATTCATCTAAACAGTGCAGTATTTGATGATGCTGACTATGTAAGATGTATTGATTTTGTTGGATAGAAAAAGGTAAAAAAAAAAAGTTTCTGAGCTGATTTGAGGGGGCCAATATGTGTCCAATGAAATGGTTGTTTTTAAAAAACAGTTTTATTAAGTCATCAGTTGTGGAAAAAGCATTTTACACATAATACCTGTATTCTAACAATACTAGTATTATTAAATGGAATATTGTTACTTTAACTTAAGTACCTCAAGTAATTCACATGCTCATTACACATCAGTATGTCTATTGTCAATCTTGTATTATGTGTCGTATTATTGGAATATTAGTGATGGCTTAATTTGTGAGTAATATTTAATTAATTAATTAATAGTAAGTTTAAAAGTTTTTAAATAGTAAGTGTGAGTAATATTGTTTAATGTTGAGCTGGTGGAGGGGGAGTTAATGTCACTACACTATAAATTATCTTATACATTATTGTTAAGCTTATTACAGCTTTGGTATGTAAGATATTAACCTGCAAAGCAACTGATAACTAAGGCTTACTAATAAATTCATTGGAGTGAAAAGTACTTTTTTTTTCTCAGAAAAACTGAAGTAGAAGTTTAAAGTAACAAAAAAGGGTGAAACTGTGACATTTCACTACTGTAAATTCCATTTTATTTTTTGTGTGGTATGCACAGTAACAATCAATTTCACAATCACTAAAAAACAAGACAAACTGTCAAAATTATTTTTTATTTATTCATGTCTACACTCATTTTACATGTATACACACATACATACAGTGTATATATATATATACTATACATATACACTTACATGCAAATAAAGTGGTGTTTAAGTTAGGCATGGTTTCTGTACTGCTAATGATATTTACAGAACATGATCATCTGATATATCTGCAGTCTTGAACTGTGGGTAACTATGAGCATTCTTGTGTGAATGTGTGCCTTTGCCCATACAGCATATGCTAGTTTATACTCCCATAGAGGTATGTAGACATGGATCAAAAACCAAACATTTCAAAAAGAAAAAAAAGGCAATGCATAATTACAAGTATTGGAGTAAATGTACCTGCAAAAATCTGTACTATACTGCTGACTTCTCTTAGGTGATTTGAATTTGAAGTCATCCTCTTAAATTAAATTTGCTACTTTTCCACTTCTTCAAATGATCTTCTTGTGGAAGTACAATATGATCTTTTTTAACTATGACCCCTATATGTTAGAGGTGGTTTACCCTTTTACATTTCAGGGGGGTAAACCAATTTGATTGTTATGGCCATAACATCAGGCTTGCCTTCCTTAGAATAGCTCCCCTGTGATGTTGGCACTGAGGAAATATCTGGAAGAACAGTCGCCTTCATATCTCTGCGGGTTGGCGTGCAGCGGCTGATAATTGCCTTTAGAACCACAAAGTCAACCATTTTAACGTGGTCATTACTCAGTGAAAAGCGCATTTCTTGACTAAATATACACATCTGATCTGTAAGAAATGGGAGCAATCATTCTAAAGAGCCATTTAGCTTTTCTAGCGGGGATTTGCTTAAACGCATTTTATAGCAGCTTTGGTGTGATGATGCATATCTGTGAGATATTAGTGTATTAGAGGAGTGGACTGAATGGCTCGGGCTGGGAGATTGCTCTTAGATGAACCTTTTTTGTACTGATGATTGGGTGGTGTGTTTGCCTGGAGCCAGGGTGTGTCCCCCAGAACAAATACAAAACATCTTATCCTTGTGTTCACAGGCCGAGGTATTACGGTTAAATGCAAAACAATACAATTTCAGAATTCAATCTGCTCATCTGCTGCTGCTGCTGCTGCTGCTAAGGTCAGGCTAAACCACAAAACAATATTTTAAATTACAATCTGTAAAGCGAACAGGGTGCAGCAGCACTGTTCAGGGAGGAGAGATCAGATGTGTTTTTCAAAGGGCATATGCATGAGGGCGTGCTAGTCACTTAAACCACTGCTCATAGATGTAATCCTGTTTTCCTTGCATTCCCCCGGAGAACACCTCCCAGAATACAATTCACCTCTCAGTAGCGGATGCGGCCGAGAACAATGGAGATGCAGGGTTCAGGCTTGTGAAGGAACAGCAGTGGTGAGGTCTGACAGATGTCTCTGCCACAGTCATGTCACAGCGAGCCTGCCCACGCTATGCTCATTATAACGACCGAGTTTCAGTCATACGGTACATCTTTACAGAAAGCGGCTTTATTTTCTCATGCTGCTGCAGGCTCACTCTGTCATGTTAACATTAAGAATGCATCGGGCTCTTGGGATTAACCTGCTTGAAGAGATTAGGCTGCTACATCTCTATTTTTTGCAGTAAACCCCTTTAAATTCTCCACTTAGACTTTGATGGTTAATATCAGCTTGACAAAGGGTTGAAAAGGAGTTCATTGAGTCAAACACCTACATGTTAGCCTGAATAAGTCCTAATGCGCCATAAAAGGGTCATTGTGGGACACAGCTGGTGTGCCCTTTGCAGACCTCGTTGCCTAGAAATTACCTCTTCATTCAACACAAAGGTAGTATGTTCTGAACAAAACATAATTGCTGCCTTGCTTTTCTTGCTGGCGGCATTTATTTCTACTCCACAAAGTGCCATATAGCAAGCAAAATTTTCAAGGTGGACGGCAGGTCATACATTGGTGCTATCTATGGGCATTGCCATTGGTATTAGGTTAAAGATTCTGAATCCTGAAACTCTACTGGTAATATTTGGTAGCCTAATGCAGTGTTCTAGGCAGGAGCATAGCCATAAATATTAATTTAGTTGGGCCTGTGTGATATAAAGTTTGCAAGAACTAAAACATAAAGTGATATGCAGATCAACCCGAACAGGTTTTCACTCTTTTTTATTAAGATCTCATTTAAGCAGTACTACACGAAAGGGTGTTAAACTGTGGCACGACAGTGATGCAGTGAGGACCCAAGCGCTTCCGTCGAGGAATTTCCCACACTAAACACAAACGTGCCTCGCCAGCTCAGTGTTTCTATAAATGAGATAAAAGCAGAATAAAATGTTTTTTCCTTGACAAATTTTAGGTTTTAAGTATCTGCCTATAAGTAATTACAAATTACTTAAAATGAATCAGTAGCCATGTTTCCTGCTGATGAAGGTTGCAAAATTATCTAACAGTTTTGGTGTGAAATTCATAGTAATTTCATAGTTTTGAAAAGTCAAAATTTACTGAAACAATATGGATGAAATAATTTCTATAATTCACAAGATCTCTTTATCTAATGGGAAATTCTGCTTCAACCCATATTTGGTGGAGGATTCCCAGTGTGGTCTCTAAATTTATTGCTCTCTGGCTCGCTACAAAGAAGAGATGCACGTTTTTTTCAGTTTTGATTGAGCCAGCAGCTGAGGTTGTTACAGTTTTATCCCTGATCGTAAGGATCACTCTAGTTTTTCCGTCTGTAATTTTTCCAAGCCAGTTTCTGATTTAACTGTAGAAGAGACTATTTACTCTACATCGTCTGAACACTATCCAAAGGCAAGGCAGAGAGTCTACACTTTTTAGGTATTATTTGGGTTTTATGCCAATGATTTCTTTTGGCAAAATACTTAGATATCACTACTATCTGTTACAGTTTACTGGCCTCATGAAAAATTCAAACCTGCTAAAATTTATGGAAATACATTACACATACATGCATACAATCTATTTTGTGACCTTACCACAGGATTTATGTCTGTAGTAGACAAACATATAAACACCTGTCAGAGTACTCAAAGCCAAGTTTTTGGTAGTTTCTGCTGCAGTAGGTGTCAACCCACAGAGTTGAAGTCTTAAACTGCCTAAACTGAGAGAATTGATGCTCAAAATGTATCCTGACGGTTTCTTACATGTGACATCTTCATAATCAATGATAAGACTATTTCATAAGTTATTACTTTTGTAGGACTTTTGGGGCCCTGTTAGTGACTTGAAAGACTGGAGGTAACTTCATGCATACATCATGCCTGGGCCAGGTAGGCCTGTTCTGTAATACGCCCATGACCAAGACCACGTGCCATGATGGCAGACACACAGACAGAGACACAGACACACACAGACACACACACAGAGACTGACTAGATAATAACAATAAAAGTCGTTGTGACTATAAAAATGTTACCTTGACTTGTTCCCTTGAGTTCTGAAAACTCAGCCAGAACCAAACTCAAGCTTAACTTAAAGTTTCTAAGGAAACATTGCAGTGTGCTAGAGAGATTCTTACAAAACCAGGCTGTGTCTGAAGTTCATCTTTAGTATGACAGAACACCGTCTGCATCCATGATCCAGTGCAAAGCCCTCCCCGCTATATGTTATGTGGAGGAGATTTTATTTTCCTGCAGGACCTCAAACATGCACTAAAGCTCTGCCAGGCTTGTTTGAATTCCAGGAAAGAGCAAGCAGTGCTGACTTTCCCAGCACAGTCATCAGGCCTCAACTACACTGACAGCTCTGGCAACATGTGAAAGGGCAAAACATACTGTAACACCATGAGGCCATCTCTGGGATGCTCTGACAGAGCTGGGATGAAGTGGATCCTCTGCACAAAAACACAGGATAGATGCCAAAGTGCAAACAGGGAAGCAAAAAGGTGGTTTCATATTGGGGAATATTGCCTTTCAATAACATATTTTACCTGGTGTAGTGAATATAAATATAATCCTTTTATCTGAGTATATGATTATATGGCACTCCGAAACGTTGCAATATTAACTCTTTGAAACCTGGATCAACATCTATTTTTGTGTGTGCTGCATTCAAATGCCTTTCACAAGTATTTCAACCTTTGAACCTTGAGCAAATTGGTTTGATGTCATTCAGTAATATGGGAAAAAAGGCAGCGAGCAACTTGGCAAGAAATATCCAGCAAACTGCCTGAAATTAGTACATTAAAAATATATTTTAAAAAAGCTGGGGAAATTGTCCAGACAACTGTATTTTTATACTTATCACAAATACGTATATATTTACAATTACTTTACAGAACTATTTTAATTTTAAGAAGTTTTTTGGCTAATTTCTTTTTGTTTTTAACTCGTTTCTTCTGATTTGCTGATAATAGTATGTATTTATTCAAATTTCTTGCTAATTTCTGGGCTCATTTCTTCTAAATAAATCTCTTTAAAAGAAACCAAACCACTTCACCCGTGATTCAAAGGGTCAAATACATATAAGTAATAATGAATAATCACAAACAATCATTTGGGTAATAATTTAACAAATTCATTATTGTGGAAGTTTTATCATTAATGCTGTTTTTATTGGAGTTCTTTAGAAAAAAAAGAGACACAACTCCACAAAGAGCAAAAACACTCTTTGTTCATTCTGGCCAACAAGAGTTAGCCAGCACTGGCTCACACATGCTGAGTAATAATCTAAGCTCACAACCCAGCTGGACAGTTGGCTAGGTAGCACCTGCTGCCTTGTTAAGATAAAGAGAGAGCCAAAGTCATGACATCACGTCAGGGCCACTCTCTGTTCCACTAGCTTCGGTGACTCATTGCAGTATCTCATTTGGCAAATCTGCCATCTGTCTTTTTGAAAGAAAAATCAAGTTTGTTCTAGAGTTTTACTCATCGTATTCAAGTTGTTACTGCGTTGCACATTTCTCGCCTCAAAGGTTTTCAGAAACATAGGCTGTGTTCGAAATCATCCACTCATTCACTCACTCCCTATCCACTACATCGTGTATATGATGTAGTGAACTACATCATATACGATGTAGGGAACGACAGGAGGAGAATTCGGACACTACACGGTAATTTCCTGAACGTGGTTGCGTCAGCAGATGCGCCATGGTTATTCAACTATAAATACCTGTAGCAGCCCTAATTTCTGTACCCTCAAACACTAAAAAATACAAATGTAATGTTCAATCAGGAATGACAAATATGAATTCTGAAATTTCTTTTATTGATGAATATGCACCACTAGAATATATCCCATCCATGCAGAGCCGCATTTCTGCGGCCGGAGAACAGCTGGTTGTGCTTAACACGAAGCTTAATAAGCTTCTCAACATCTTCATCAGTCCCTTGGAACAAGAAACAGAAAAGCATTTATTTTTCTAACACACCACCAATTGGGAAAAGAGAACAAAACGCTATGATCAGATGTGAGCGGGTGTGCGGGTGTCTGCTCCTAGCTAGAGCTGCAACTACCGGCAAGCCCTAGCATTAGCCTTAGCGTTAGCGTTAGCTCGCAGATACAAAAACAAACCGGATGCTTCTCCACCAACAAATCCGCTCGTTATGACAATTCGCAACCCTTAAAAGGCATAAAACCACGCCACTAAAGTATTACACGCATCAAATGTGTATATTGTAATGTTACTTAAATTTATATACAAAAGCGGCGGTTGGTGCGGCGGCCATCGTCTCCTTCTTCTCCTCTTCCAAAACACGACCGCATTGCATTGTGGGATACGGAGCACAAAGTAGTGTACATTGCTGGTTCACTCAATTTTACGGTGCATTGTGGGTGTTTTCTCGTCCACTACATAGTGGATGAAATTAATCGCGGAGAATTCGAACAACACTACAAAATGGCGAACACACTATATAGTGCACTACATCCGTGATAGGGGGTGATTTCGAACACAGCGATATTTTGGATTACCCTTTAACTGTAACACTAGAATGTTAACACATTACATCACCCACCTGTGGGAGCGTTAATTGGTCTGGTGATGTGCAGTGCATTCTGGTAGTTGTTGTTCTTCCTCTTGAGCAAAAGGGTCCTTTTCTTCTGTTTTGTCTGGTCATGTACAGGACCCTAGAAACAGTGCCAAAAAGTGGTATTACAGTCAGTCATGTGATGCCATGGGGCCCAGCAAGACTTTTTCCCATTGACTTACAATGGGAAAGAGATGTCTGTAAATGAATGGATAAATTTTTGTAAGCAACAAAACCTCCGCAAAATGACTTATTTCATTTTCAAGAGATTATCCATTCAGTTTGATAACATTTGGAAAGTCTAAAAGAGCCGCAAGATTACATTAATTGACCGCCATTCAACCTAGCTGACTGAAGTTACCCACCCAGGTACACTTTCACATTCAGCCACCTCAAGTCTTTTAAATAAGTTGTAATTAAAAACACATCATTAAAATTACTGTAATTATTGTGTTTCATGGAACTTGAATGTTTTTTTTTTTTTTTCAGACAAAAAATTCCACAGTTGTTTGGGAAGGAAATGTGAATGTTAAAGTAGCCTATGCACAGCACAGCACACAAACCAGTGCCTAAAGACAGTAGATTATTTAAAAAAAAACAAAACAGGTTTTCTAATTCACCTGCAGCTGTACTCTTTACATGGGTCGTGAAAAGGGTTACTCGGAGTGAGTTCCACTTCAAGCGACACTGATCACATATACATGCAGTCGTGTGATACATTGTTGATAGAAAAGATAATAAAAGTATTTATCATAGTTCGTTTAAAGGATCACTTCCCCCACAAAATGACCATTTGTAAATCAATTTTTCATGAAGGTTTAAAAAAACAAGATTTCATTTGTCCTTGACCCTGTTACATCTCTGGAGTTGAAGGATGAGTTTATTAAAATCAGCAGCTACTATATAAATTCCATTTGGTTTTTTGGACATGTTGCTGCTGGTGGCATCATTCAATTCATGCAGTGCATTTTTTGAATTTGCATCAGAGTCTTGTGTCCTTATGGCTCCCAACAAGGTCAGTCCATCTAGTTCAACAGCTTGATCAGGGATGCCAGGGGTCAACCATGTCTCAGTGAAGACGTGCACGGAGCAGTCTCTGCTCCCCTGTTGCTGAGTGTGCCTCATTCGCAACTCATCCACTCTATTCTCTTGTGACCGGACATTAGCCAGAGGAAGGCTTGGTAGAGGAACAACTCTCAGTCCAAGTAGTGACACGTTGTGCTAGCTGGAATTTGTAAAAAAAACCCTTAGTTTTACACAATTATGCTTAGGGCATCCAAATGGCCAGCAGCAACTCTGATTGGGGACCCTATTTAAAGGGATATTTGGGGATTTTTGTGGGGCTGTATGAGATACTACTACATTCAGTAGCTGGCAGTCAGTGCGCTCCTGGTTTGCAGAAACAGATGGGGCCCTCACCCATCAATTTGTTTGCCAGTGGAGGAACAGTTCAAAGTATTGTAGAGACAGATGTCCCAAAAAGAGCTACAAATCCATTTATGCCAAAGTGAGTCAGTCTAAGTTTTGATTTCCAATAGATTAGCTGGGTATACACTAGGGCTGGCCATTATGACTTTAAAATAATATCACAATATTTTTAGGCTATATCACGATACATAATATATATCTTGATATTTGGAAATATTTTCTAAACTACCGTAAACTACTAAAATACAAAATGATTAAATTAACTACAGTTACAAATAAAGTAGCTACTGCCATAAAATAAAGCTAAATAAAGTAATGTTATAATAAAGTTAAATAAAGTATTGCTATAATTAAATGAATCAAAGCAGAACCTGTGGTGCTTTTATTTTGAAGGGTCTGGCTCATCTTGGGCCAGAGGTGTTGATGTTTTTGCTGTGGACTTGAAGCTTCCGGTCAACAGTTCGATGTTAGCAGACAGTTAAACTGTAAACGCAGTGTGAAGATTCATCCACTGCGAGCTGGAAACAAACTCTTAGCTCCCAAGTTCATATATTGCAAAGATTATTCATCCAAGATGGCGCCGCGGATGGCTGCCTCGGTACTTTGCTCTCTAGTACTCTGTGTGTTTTTGTGTTCTTTTTCGGTCTTCTGTTGCCCTTCTCTGGTCACCTTCACCAGAGAAGACCTTCTAAACATTAGACAGTCCACTACTGGTACTTTCTCTCCGGATTTCATAGACCCAGAGAGTTTTTCTGAGATTTTCTGCTTCTATATAAACGAAGGTTGGTGTAAAGATGTCACAGTGTTGAAGAAGTCGTGCAGTCCTCACCTAGAAACACTCTTCATAAACTGCAGACCATGTTATTCACCGCGGGAGTTTTCCTCGTTTGTTCTGGTCGGAGTGTACGTCTCACCTCAGGCCTGTGTAACTAACGTGTTACAACAACTGGCCGACCAGGTAACAGACGTGGAGAAACAACATCCAGACTCATCATCATTCAGGGGGATTTTAATAGCGCAAACCTCACCCACGAACTCCCAAAATACAGGCAGCACATCAAGTGTCCCACCAGGGACACAAACATTCTGGACCACTGTTACACAGTTATAACACAGTTATATCTCCCGTGCAGCTTTAGGTCTCTCTGATCTGCTTCATCTCATCCCCACATACAGGCAGAAATTAAAAACTTCCAAGCCTGTGGTGAGGACAGTGAAGAAATGGACAACAGAGTCAAAGCTGGAGTTACAGGCCTGCTTTGACTGCACTGATTGGGGGGTGTTTGAAGCTGCAAACACTGACCTGAACGAACTGACTGACACTGTGACATCATACATCAGTTTTTGTGAGGACGTGTGTGCAGACCAAGTCCTTCTGCACATACAGTAACAATAAACCATGGTTCACTGCCAACCTCAGGAAGCTGCGTCAGACCAAAGAGGAGGCCTACAGAAGTGGGGACCGGGCCATGTACAGGCAAGCCAGGAATCAGCTGACCAAGGAGATCAAAGTAGCTAAGAGGAGCTACAGTGAGAGGCTAAAAAATCGCCTCTCAGCCAGCGACTCTGCGTCAGCGTGGAAAAGCTTGCAGCACCTAACAAACTACAGGAGCCCATCCCCCCACCCTGTAGAAACCCCCAGACTGGCCAACGACCTCAACAACTTCTACTGCAGGTTTGAACAGCAACCTTTCACACCTCTCACCCCCACAAAAGGACTACCTGCACCCCCCATCCCCCCTACCTCGAACATCCTGCCTGCACTAACAATCTGGGAGGGGGATGTGCGTCGCCTGTTCCAGAAACAGAAGATCAGGAAGGCTCCAGGACCTGACTCTGTGTCTCCCTCCTGCCTGAGAGTCTGTGCTGACCAGCTGGCGCCCATCTTCACCCGGATCTTTAACCGATCCCTGGAGCTGTGTGAAGTGCCCTCCTGCTTCAAACGCTCCATCATCATCCCGGTCCCCAAAAAGCCCTCCATCACAGGATTTAATGACTACAGGCCCGTTGCTTTGACATCCGTAATCATGAAATCCTTTGAGAGACTGGTGTTGAGCCACCTGAAGGACATTACAGGCCCCTTGCTGGATCCCCCGCAGTTTGCCTATCGGGCAAACAGGTCGGCGGATGATGCAGTCAACATGGGACTTCACTACATCCTGCAATACCTCGACACCCCTGGGTCGTACGCAAGGATCCTGTTTGGCCAGGCTGTCACTCTGATGAACTGTAAATAGTCAGAGTGTCAGGAGAGAAAAACAAACAAAACAAAACAAAAACAAACAAACAAACAAACAAAAAAAACCCAACAAACAACAAATATATATATATATATTTATACTACCTCATGCACAGTGTTTTTTGCACTAAACTGTTCATACTGTATATTTTTGAATTACATACTGTACATTTTGCATATATTCTCTATCTCTTCCTTTTGTAAATACAATTACATGTCTATGTCTGTCTTTTTTTCTATTTTTCTTATCCCTAACTTATTTCCCTCCCCTGTACTGTGAGCATTGCCAATCCGGAAAAAATTCCTTGTTCCTTATTTGTTGAACTTGGCCAATAAACGTGATTCTGATTCTGATTTCCAAGTCGCACTGGTGCTTCGTGGTCACAAAATGTGACTAAATAGTCACAATTGGAGTTCTGCAAAAGCTCTGCTTTTTGTGTGTGTGTGTCTGTGAGAGGCTAAAAACTGTGGGAGAGAGAGGAAATGAAAAGCAGAAGCGCTTCTCATGACGGTGGCTGCACCAACAAGAAAGATTTATACTCGATGCGCGTGATCAATTAATACATCACGTGGAACAAGAATCGAGTATATACGCATATTCACCCACCCTTAGTTCTGTGTCTGACTTGTTGAATTGGCCAGTCGGGGTCAGTGTCTTGTGATGAATCCCCACGTTCAGTTTTACTTTTCAGCTCCTCCATGTTTTTTTTGTTTTGGTGCCGTGCATTGTGTAGATGCCCCCTCGGCCAAGTGGACTGAACAAAATAAACGATCACGCATAGTATGAAATGACAGGTGTTTTTTTTATTGACAGACAATATTTTTTGTCATATCGCCCAGCCCTGGTATGCATTGTACGATTCATTAAGGAAAAAAAATTCTGACCTTGGAGAATTGACTCATGGCTCTGCTTCAACTACGTGAGAGCCTAATGATGTTTGACCAAAATTTCAGATTTTTATTTATACTGTGATGATCAGTCCTCGCTCCCCTTTGTAAACTACATGGCAAATGGTGGGTGACAAAGCTAAAATTAGGACCGACTCTACAATGAGCACTGAAAAAAAGATCGGTCAGAAACAGGCTCCAGTCGATCAGCATTACTGATATCATGATGTTAGTTCTGGTACAAGTAGAACCCTTACTACCTCAGAACTTCGGCTTGTGTGCGTGCTTGCCATGGTTCCCTGGAATGCCACACTGCTGTCACATTACATTCATCCCTCAGTTGATTCAGCTCAGTATGAGTTTCCTGTACACCTGTAAGTCCCTTAAGTCCCACATGTGTACAAGTGTTATTGGAAGACAGGATGACATTTTCAACAAATTGTCACCTAATCTATCTTGGTAAGGGCAGCGCTTGATAGGTGAACTTGGAACTTTGAGGGAGATAGCTTTTGAAATGTCACCCGCAATGAAAAACAACACAATGGTTTCCAGATAAAGGAAAAATTATGCTTTGTGTTCTCAGGGTACTCAACTCAGAGTCTGCCGCCGCCACAAATTAAATGGAGTAACTACATCACAGCTGCCGATCTTGTGAGATTCATGCACAGCGTGAGACTTTGGAAACCAAATTTTAAGATTGCATGCATTTAAAGGCATAGTTTGGATTTTTTTAAGTGAAAGTATTATTATTTTGTTACATTGCACCACTGGTACTTATCCATAGTAAATGTATTTACATACCATAGATGTCAGTCAGCATGATCCATCAGACAGCTCTCTCTGATTGAAAAGTAATTTTAGCTCGCTGAACACAGGGTCTGCTGGTCCACTGCTGCTTCAATCAGTGATTTAGTTTGTGTTATTGTATGACTTTAGTGGATCTGAACTAACCTTTTCTAACACCAAAGTCACACAATAACATAAAAAAATCACTGATTGAGGCAGTGGTAGACCAGCGACTCCATTATTCATTCTGGCATTAGGGTGAAAATACTCAATAAAGCACACACCGAACTGATATTGATTTTTTGAAGTAGGACTTTTTTAGGTGGTTAAAATATGTTTTCTCAACTGGCATTCTCACAGGGAACCTGAAAGTTCACCTTTCAAAATCAGATTCTGTAGCTAACAATTCTCTGACTTCTGACACATTGTCTTTAGTTGTGAGTGGGTGTCAGACTTCAGTCTTTTAAATTAATTTTCAAAGTATTCAAGTGCATGGGTGGCATCAGTCTGTCACAATGCAGCATAGATTCTTATAAATGCATCAGTATGTACCTCACTTTACTGAACACATACCATGATAACTTATGATGCTGCCTTGACTATTATAGCACACTGACAGTTCCTACTGCAGTTGGTTGTTGTAGTCTGTATAGATGAGTGTTGGTATTTAAAATGCATTATAACCCTTAGTTTATAACTAGTCAAGAGCATTCGTAAGACACTCGACACTTATAAATCATTCATTGACAATTATCAATAGCTGGTTCAAAACAGCTCGCAGGGGCTGACAGGCTGTTTTATTGTCTATTTTACAGGTGTAGTGTGAGTATAGTGCAAAATCAATAGTATGCTTTTTGATTTAATTTTATATATATTGGTATTCTAATGTCCTGCTAGTTTCACAACCAACCGTAGAGTCTTCTTGATTTTATAAAGATTCACAACAAAACTAATCACCGTCTCTGCAGTGAGGAATTAGTGTCTTTGGAGGCAACGCCACCAGATGTACAGCGCAGTGACGCAGACAGTAATAAATGTAAGAAGGACGAGACAATCCAAATACTGATAAAACACTGGCAAGTGGCCTCACTCTGGGAGATATAGAGGAGCTGGCTGGTAATCTACTTCAAAAGTGGCTTGCACTGGGAAGAGAGACATGCAGAGTTAAAAGCAGGAACAAATCCCCCCGTCCAAATGTGCACCTCTGTTCCTCCCCATGACTGACAGTTGTTGCAGTGAAATACTGGGCTCCAGGCACTGCCAGAAGGAATAAAACCTCCACTGATTCTGATCCAATTTGTGGGAGCCAGGTTACAGACTTGTGCATTCATTGAAAAAGACAAGAGTTTTAGAATTGACATTCTGCAAGGTGCTCTTGGAGTTTGCAGGCGGGCAGTGTTGCATTTGGGGGATCGATGGTGTTTTCTGGCACACACACACACTCGTCAGTCAACAGCTCTCCAGGCCAGGCTGATAGTGGACCCTGTGCTGAAGATGAAACCAGCACTCTAATCCAGCAGTCCACTGTACAGCCACTGCCCTCCCGAAGGCTGTGCTTTCACATGTCAGTGCTGCCATGTGCTCCCGCAGTAATTGGGATGGAAAAGGAGCTCTGGGTGGGTGGTGGTCTGTGCTGTTCTGCTGGCAAAAATAATTTTCTGTTTCCACTGTGAACAAGAATAGAGTGATGTAATTCTGGTCCCATTCCTCAATCATTTTACACCATATGACTTCCTTCCTCACTGTAATTATTGCAACAATGATGCAATGTGCACTTAAGAGTAGCCTCTTAAGCTGCATACAGGAAGACTTGGACACATATGTACGTTGTCTGTTGGTATATAATGGGAAAACATTAACAACCTGTATGTTTAGCAGGTGCTCCAAAAGCTGTATTCATCAAGGTTTCTCTCCCCTTCGGAACACAGCAGAATCCATCTTACACTGCTGTTCTGCCATACCAAATGGCTTATATAGTTAGTTTTACTGCAGCAGCCCCAGAAGCTAACGCCTCCCCCAGCTAATAAGCAGACTTGTGCTGAGTAATCACTGCCATATAGTTCCAGTGTGTCTGAAAGTGCAGCTTAAACATCTTGAAGAAACACAAAAATCATCAGGTTTGATGAAAATGAAAAACCTTTAAGGTGTCACTTTTTTCTCAAGTGCTGTCCCGTCGTGTCTTAATTACTGTAATAGACAAAAACTGAAGAGGATCTTCCCCACAGGCTGCATGAAGGCACTCATTTCAGAAGAAAAAGTCATGCTTGGGAGATTAACACTTTATCTGGGGTTGTGATTTCTGTAGGTTGTGGACAGTGGGCACACAAACACACACACACACGCACACACACACACAGACACACACACACACACACACACACCTTACTAGAAAAAAAAAGGAGGGGGGGCGATAATAATTTGTGCTAATATGCTTTCATTTCTAGTAATGTGTATATTAATCAAATAAATCTGACAATTGCCAATAAAAGAATTACAAATTAACTTTATCAGTAGACAATATGTGGTAATGTGAAATAAAAACTAACTTTCTAATTCCTTCTCTAATATCTATTTTATTTTGCTGTGAAAACATCAACAAATTTCTTTTTAAAACACATATATTTTTTCTAGTTTCTCGCCAAAACTTCAATTTACAAGATTAAATTTGAACACGTCATGAGAACGTTATGATTCAACTGAATTTTTTATGGAATAGAGCTTGAACACATCACAGGGTAACTCAGTGTAACCTCTGTGAACTGTTTGTTGCAGCCACCGGCTGCTTAGATCTAACATTTACGAGCTCTCCTCCTTTCATTTTCTTTTCCTCCACATACACTCAGAGGTGTAGAGGTAGTTTATGAGGTGGATGCACTAGATTGGTGGGTTACATAGGAGGGAGTAGGTATACTTTTCTATACATTCCAATGGCTTTTTGGCTGGGTAAAAAGGTCCTCTGACATCCACTTGACTCCCGCATCAGGCATTGTTCAGACTGAGATGATTCAATGGAACTTTTTAGCTGGCTGCAATTTCGGCACCCCTCTTGGGATGGCACCCTAAGCGGCTGCCTATATCACCTGTGGCCAGTGTGGCGAATGTCATTAATAAGACAAACCAAGCCTGTAATAAAGTTTCATCCTGTCCTAACAGGGGCAGGTGTGGATTTAAGGGTCTGTGGGGTGTATGTTTCTCTCAAACGATTTCTCCTCAGCCCAACCTTTTTTTTTAATTGCTTTGTATTTTCGAGGGCAAAGTTTGTGACAAAATTTGAAACTTATTTCAGTAGATTACTCTAAGTATTAATTAGGCCATGTGTTTATGAAGCATGCAAAACCAGAGAGATTTTTCCTGGGTCCTATTACTGTGCTGAACTTGAATACGCAGTCACAAGTAAGATTGCAACTCCAGAACAGTAACATATAGCGTTCAAAATAGACAGAGGAGTTAACACTAGTGTTAAAAACTAAAGCTGGAATATTCAAAAACTATAATGTCCATTTGGCAGGCATGAAGCAAAAGTAAATTCAAAACCTCCACTTGCTACAAAATGACAAAATATCTCTTTGACATCCATGTTGGTGAAGGTCCTGCAGTCAATAACCCACCTGGCAGAGAGGTGTTAGTGGCCAAGGGTCTCATTATCAGAAGGGTTAAATATATCAAGTGAGTCAGTGAGACTTTTGAAAACAAACTGGAAAAACAAAACTGAAAGATGGAGCTGCACCATATTCTGTTACCACAGGGTTAGGGTTAGGCTGTGCACAGCCAGGTGGATTTCAATCATATTAATATATATTTTTTCACCTAATTTTTGTTGACCTATCATTAACTATATGGTATTAACAGTGAATATTTTTAAATTTTTCATTGAATTAAAAAACTACTTCTTTTACCATAAAAGGCCATTTCAACCATTTGGTAAAACATGGTTTTAGACAATAAAAAAATCATACACACAAAATGTTTTCCCTGTGTATATAATGGATTGAATTAAATCTATCATTTAACAATACTAAATGATCAGTACTTTATTTATATCTAAGCAAATAGTCAATTTTATTTTGGGAGCCTTGCTTCACTACCTTTAATAATAATAGCAAAGGAATATGTTGAAGTTAGAATTTTCAATATCGTGATAACACTAGTGTATAGGTTCAATTACTAATGTTTATCAAAGGGCAATAGAGAGTGACAAAACAGATAAAAAATACCCTGGATTATTACATTAAAGGTTTTCCATACCAATCACTACTATAAATAAAACATTTTGCCTTACAGTCACATACCACACACACTTAGATGGTCAATAATGGAATATTTTACTTGTACTTGTCAAACGTGATATGCGTTTTTCCTAAAACATGCACATCCATTGTGAATAAATATGTGCTAAAATTCTATCATACACATCACATATATTAACATCTCACATATAGGTTGCCACTTGGGAGAATGTCAAGAGTAAGTCTCATTCCATCCAATGAATTGTTAAAGAAAGTGTGTGCTGTGTTGGAGCGAGCTGCACTCCCAGGAGAGCGTGACCCAGTCAGATGTTGGGGGGGGGGGGTGAAACGCTACCTGCCTGAGAGAGTCAAGTGTGGCTCAGTGGTGGAGGCGACAGACAGGAGGCCTCTTTGATTCCACCACTGTCTTCCCTTCCAGAGCTCACACCTGATTGATGGAAGCTGTCATGTGCTAAACAGATCTATTTTTCTCCTGCCGCTTCGTATGCTAAGGCTAGACTGTAAACAAACATGCTGTTGAGTTGCCCCCGCTACTTCATGTCAGCTTTGATCTGCTGGAAGAAACTTGTTTTGCTTCCTCTATTTTTTTGTCATTGATAATGCATGTCGACATCAGTGCTCTTTTAGCTGAAAGTGGGTGGCTAACAGTAAAAGCCAGGCTTCCCAGTGTGTGCTGCATACATCATCGACATGAACAGGACACAGTGGTAAATATTAAATAGGAGAGCCTTGGCTGCAAGAAGGAAAGCCCTGGATGCTCCTCTAGGAATGGCCATTTGCTTTAATACTCCTGCTTATTTTCTTCCCATTTGGCTCAAATTAGTGTGTAGGAGCTCTGTTAAATGGAGGACAGAAAATGAAGATTTGATAAAGCCTGTGCCACTGTCACAATGGGGCATGTTTTATGGATGTGCGCCACCGCAGCTGAATTCCTGCCCGCTTTTCACTGACTCTCTCCTCTGGTTTATTCATGACAGCCTGATGTTTGGCTGTCTTGCTTGCTGCTTACCTTTTTTTATTAGGACGTTAATCTCTCCAGAGTTGAATGGCAGCATAAAACCTGTTACTTAGCAGATTTGCAGATACTTCACAGAATTTCTGCATACAAAGCATACGATCAGCTTATAAAATATGGTGTCCTAAACTACCTACTGGTATGTTGGGCAGTTAAAAGTTGGACTAACTATGTGCAGGTGGAGCTGTGCTTCTTTCATGAATGCATCAGTAGCTATAATTCAATTGTATTATACCACAGTACATAGTGTCAGTGGTGTAATTTCCACTTGCAATGAGATGACATGTCACCCTGTCTTTTCGAAATCCTATTTCAAACTCCTCACTTTTACAGTTTGAGTTACTCAGTAAAATACCTCCAAGCAGTGTCCTCTGACTGTCCAGCTGCCATAAAACAGATGAGAGAGGATCCGATAAAAAAATGCTGATACTCATCTGAGTCTGCTTGAATTTTTACAATGTGTTCAACGCTATTCAGGCAGTAAAAACTGGCTTGCCTTATTGCTGAGGTTGTTGGGGCTGTATACAGCCTAGCAGAAAGACTGCAGTCACTGCTCGGGGCTGGAAAAATAAAGACAATTGTTTTGTTTTGATATTAAAAACTATACATTGTTTTTATTAACAGTAATTATTCTCCATAAACATACCAGAATTGAACATCAATAACCAACAGGGCTGTAATGGATACTTTTTTGTTTGTTTTTTTATCATGAAGTGTTGGATATCTAGTGGTCGACTGATATTGTTTTATCAGGGCTGATACAGTTTATCAGTACTTAATGAGACCGATAACCAATATTTGGAACCCATATATACTTACAATTCAAAATTAAAATTATACCTGTTAGAATTTAAAATTTAAAACTCCAACACAAAACTTTAAAATCCTTCAGCAAATGTTTAACCAAAACGGAACCTTTCAACGTCAAATACAGCAAGTTCCCTGCAACTCTTTTTATAAAGTGAAAATTTTAAAAAATGAAAATGACTGAAAAAATGAAAAATTATTAAATAAAAATAGCTCCCTGAGTTTTTACAGAGTAAAAGTTCTTCCCATGCTGACACTTCGTTTGTATGTATTGCAGATTGCCTTGCCTGGTGTTAGTTAGGTGTAATACTCACATTTTTTCATTCATTAATTTTATCAGCAAACATTAAAATGCTAATACAGATAATCGGCAAAATGCCAAATGTCAGCCAGATAATCGGCCAGGCCAATAATCTGCCAGTTCTACTGCAATGTTTCTAATTATTTCATTCACCTCTGGTCATACAGTAAATTCCCTCTATGAACTAAGATTAAATAAATCAATCAGATAATTTGGTGTTGCTGACAAGGCCCACCAGTGTTGGTTGGTCTGCAAACTTGATAATATGTTTTGAGTCATATTTGGCAGAAAGTTTCGGGTCATTATTGTGAACAACAGTGGGCTGAGCGCACATCCCTGTGGGGCACCAGTGCTGACTGGCTGTTGAGGTGATGTTCTGATGCGCAGTGTCTCTGGTCCCCCTGTGGGAAAGTCCAGGATGCAGTTACAAATGTAGGAGTTGAGTCACAGGAAGGCAGACTTTTATACCAGCTTCTAGTTGATCACCAGTCGAATGAAATGACACTGAAATCAATGGACAGCATTCTCATATGAGTGTTCTTGTTATCCAGGTGTGACTGGGCGAGGTTGAGGGCACAGATGGCATCACTTGTGGACCTGTTGGGGTGATATGTAAACTAGAGGGGGTCAAGTGAGGTGGGGGACAGAGGATTTTAAGTGGTCAGTGACCAGCCTCTCCAAGCGCCTCTCTCAGTGATTGCTGTGTGCTACAAGGCGATATTCATCAAGATAGGACGCTGTTTGTTTTTTTTTTAAGATATCTTTTTGGGGTTTTTTGGCCTTTGTTAGATAGGACAGGGAGTAAGTGTGGAAGGGGGAGAGAGAGGGGGCGACATGCAGCAAAGGGCCAAGGCCAGAGCCGAACCCGTGACTGTTGCGGCGAGGACTCAGCCTCTGTATGTGGGGCGCCTCCTGCATCCACTGAGCCGCCGACACCCCAAGACAGGACACTGCTGACTTTTTTAGCACTGGGATGATGGTTGTGGTTTTAAAGCATAAAGAGACAACCGCCTGACCCAGCGAGATATTGAGGGTGTCGGTGAGCACATCTGGAAACTGGTCTGCACACTCTTTGAGTGCAAGCCCAGGCACACACTGTAAGGTCCAGCAGCCTTGCGCAGGGTCACTCTGGCAAAAGTTTGGCTGACCTTCTTTGGTGGGTGTGTCAATTATGTTTTCGAAACAAGCATTAAATTCATTTAGTGCCTCACCAAAAACTTTATTTTGTAATTTAATGTCTTACATGCATAATAATAAGCATCAAAAATGATCAGACATTTGCCTCCATCCAAATTTGAAATATTTTCATTGTTCTTTCACAGTGCCTTGATCACGTGATCGCAGCCTTTCAAAAATGTCTGTTATGCATGAATTAGTGGCTAATGATTATGTGGGATACGTACAAATTTTGGGTGCATTGCTTTTTGGAGGAAAAAATAGTTTATGAGAACACCCAGCCTGGAATATATGTGATCATACTTTGCAATATGTAAACTTTTGTTTCATAAACCCAATAATGACCTTGATTCAAAGACAGAAATCTTGCGATGCAGCCATGAATAATTTTGTGCAGCATTAATTTCAGGGCAATACATTTCCTGCTGGCAAATAATAAAACACTTCTCACCTCGTATATTATAACTTGACCTTCAGTCGCTCAGTGAGACACATCATCATTTCAGGAGAGGAAACAGGATTAAATGTGTCTTCTAAGTGTTTAATTTAGTTCTCTGTGTTTTCTTTTTATTAGGTACGATATGTTGTTAAACACTTTCAAATCCATAACTCATCAGGGAATTATCAGTTGCTTTCATATGCATACTACCAAACATTACAGATAATGTTTCTATAAAAGGATGACATGTTTAGTTGTGAATACATGTTGGAGATTTAATATCTGAAAGCCAGTGATGTGTATTTGCAAAGGGTTATCATCTAGTTTGTTTTCAGATTACCATTTGAACCTCCAAATGTCATTATAATGAAGTAAACAATAAACTTTGTAAATAAAGATATTGACATTTCTTATCGGTCCTCAAATATATCCCGCCTCTACTGAAATTAGATTTAATTAGCTGCTTAAAATAACCTGAACTTTAATTAACCAGACCCGCTTAATCGAAACTGTACACAAACATCTTAATTAAAATCGTTTTATCTAGCGCTAAGATGACCGCTAATACCTCACCTCCTAATCACACTGCTCGCTCAAAGGCAATAGAAGCAGTCAAGAGGAAGCAAAGTGGAGCACAAATAAGGAAAAGAGGCCGTAGATGGAGAGAAGAGGCTCTGGTTGACTTGTAATGAAGACGGTGGTGTTGATGGAAGTGTGGAGCGCAATATGTGATGGATTAGTGTCATACAAGGTACCACTCCTGGCCTGCAAGCATTCACACTGCATATTCAGTGAGGATGATGTCTTAATGATTTCACTATTGCTCAGAGCTCCAGGCTGGCTCACTTACTGCACTGTGATCCAATTTATAGCTGTAGGCGTTCTAGCCCGTATATAACTGTGTCCGAGTTCAGTTTGGTTTATGTCCGGGCAACAAAATCACCACTGTAAATCCTGCTGAAGTAAATATGTTAATCTTTATGACAGGAAGATACATGGTCGTTATTCCAAAATAAGAGCTGGAGCCTTTCACAGAATCACAGCACGATTATACACAAGACGATGTATGGCATGCAAACACAGAGCTGGATGGCATTTGAAGTGCTTTGTTTACAAAAGCAAGAGTCTTCACCATTTTCAAACAGCCCAGGGCCTTATTAACGAAAAACATCTCAGGGCTAAGATGAGCTCAACCTTAAGATGCCTCTGGGAAACAAGGCCCAGACAGGTGCAAAGAGCTGTTAATGTATGATAGTGAACTTCTCGTTGCATTCTTATTTTGAACAGCCTGGCAGGTTTGTGACGCTCTAAACCTAAGGAAAGAGAGAGTAAATAAAGTTAGTCATTGGTGAATGCAGCTTCCTCTGGCTGGACTGCTCTGGTTACTGATGCGTAACAGACATGATGTTTTCATGATGTACCTGCACAGTGTAAAATAAACCAATTGTTTTATCTTAAAAAAAGTTACTGTTCAGGCTGCATTAAGGTTTTAAGTCGACTGACTTTAAGAAGACAAGTTGGGGTAATTTTGGATCAATTCAACTTCTTCTCAAATTCACTCAGCCTAAAAATATAAGGCAGTGCAGAAAACAACTTTTTAAAGGCTGTTTCAACACCTACAGTACAGTTCATTTGGTCTGGACCAAGGAGAAAAATGATACACTGTTGCATTTTAGTGCTGGTGCAGTTCGTGTTCAAACAGACTTTTAACAAACGAACTAAGAGGAGTAAATATGAGGTTCTACCGACTGACAGGTAACTCACTGATTGGACAGTTGTCGTTGTCCTCCTGCATCATCAGAGTATCATGAGGACCCATGTTAGGAAATCAAATTCAGCTGACTGACAGAAGTTCATGCAGCACTTCAATGCTCATAGCATGTTTATATATATGTTCTTTGTTGTGGCAAAGAGCTCATAGAGAAATGATGAAACTGATTGTAAGCATCATAAGATGTCTATTATTATATTGCAAATCGATTATGTTATCAGGGCCGCAGTGGGTGTGCCATCGTTATTGCTTCATTGATATGCTCACACATTACAGAGGAAAAATCACAAGACTTGATAAATCCTGCATATATGTTCCACTACAGAGGAACTATAGAACAGGCATTGTCTTTATTACCTTCATGAGGTCATTGTGTGACGGCTTCTGAACAAGTTCTGCTGTGATATAGATGTCATAGAGACCAGTTAGACGTTCCTGTGCTATTGTTGAACACAGATATGTAATAATAAACTTGGGTTTTGAGAAACTTTGCTCAGCAGAGGCATCTGACTGTATTTATAACGAAAATAACGTAAAAGGGCATCCGCGTTGCTGCTGGTGCCTGTAGTGGCGGCACTGACCTTTATCAGGATCAATAATAAGGTCGAGGACAGATTTGTGATCAGTAGATGGGTTTATCATTAGTTTAGTTGTTGAAATTATGCTAAAATCTAAAGTTCGTTTTCTTTCCTTGATGTACTTGGTTTTAACATTACATACCATCTCTTACATTGATTTCAAAAGCTTTGTACAGCCTTAACATATGTCTTAAATGCCACATTTTTAAAATGTATGACAGGAACATAAAAGGAACAGTGAAAAGTGTAAAACACAGGGGGAGTGATCTGTTCTTTACCATGTCATTATAGGTGTGTAAAAATAAAGTCTGCCGTGTCGTTTACTTTGACACCACAAATGAACTGCACCAGAGTCAGTTTGGAAGACCCACCTTTTCAGGTGGTCTCAGCTCGCTTTTTTGTTCTGTATTGGAGAGCGATTATTGTGTTCATAAATGCACAAACCAACTGGGCCAAGATGGGAAATGCTCCTTGTTTTGGACCAATTCTCCAAACAATTCAAATGTGAAAGCACCCTCAGTTAAAACAAGTTGTTTATTTTAACAGTGCAGTCACTGAAATCCTTTTTTTTCCCCATATTTATGTAAAAAAATGTGTGAAATATAATGCAAAATATTTCAGCAAGCTAATGTGATAGAAGCATCTTCTGTTGCAGAGCTGTATTCTTCTGTTATCTGTGGTGGATTCTTGCATTTTTGGAAAGGAAACCTTATATGTTGAGTCTCCTCAAGTATTTAAATGAGTGAAGCTTATATTAGAGTCCACAAAGTCCAGCTGAGCTCACAGTCCAGCGATAGCACAGCGGTGTCTTTCAGCCATATAAAACAGTGGCCCAATACAAGTGCTGTTCAAATTCCTGAGATGTCTGACAGTAGAGTGCCCTCTGCTAGAACACTGAATTCACTGGACAGCGTTTCAGATTTTGTGTCTCAGGACTTAGAAAACTTGAGATGAGATATGATGCAAAATTAAACACCCCGTTTAGACCTGGCACCAACATACATCTTAGTTGATCTGATCACAACTGGATAGTGCTATATTCACCAAGGCCACCAAGACGCATTTCCAATTAGATCACTCAAACCAGTTGCTGAGGTGGTCTGGAATGCATTTGACCACATATCTTTTGTAGTATAAACAAGGACTACATCAACAGTGCAGGGCATGGTTGTTGTTTTGGTGACAGTGCACTTATGCTCTATAACTTACCCATTTTTTGCATAACTTTGGGTCTAAATAAAATGTAAACGTGTGCATTATTATAAAAAGAATCCCTGCTCTCGTACAGTTGTCATGTTGAAACAAGTTATAGAAACCCAAACCATTTGTACCATGCTGTAAAAATGCTTATTTTGGGTACTTTAAGATGGGAAGGTGGTGTCTGTTGGGATTGACTTGCTTCAGGAGCGAGCCTCAAGTAGCCATTCACAGAACTGCAGTTTTTAGCACTTCAGCGTTGGCCTTTTTTTTTTTTTTTTTGGATGTTGCTGCTTGCACAGACCTAGTAAAATATTCAGAGAGTGGCATGTACTGGAAAGCTTGCCCAGTGCTGTGAAATGTATTTTTTATTGTTGCAGGATTTTACCAGATAATCAATTTGATTCCAAGTTAATTCCCCTCATGCAAAAGTCAAGTCTCATGCACCTTAATTTTTAGCCATGTGATGATCCCCTGACCTTACATCTCATGGCACCAGCAGGACAAAGTCTCCACTTATCCAGTGAAATATTCTCATCTACTGGTTAGATATTAGGGGTATTTACTAAGACTAAAGATGTAAATTAGCACAGAGGCTTGATCTCCATTTCAGTGATCCTTCTGTGAATGACACTCTAAAGGTGAGAAAAATCCCAGAAAGCTTACTGAGCCCAGCTGCTGATGTTGTGAAACCTCTTGGAATGTGCTCACCACCAAGTGCTTATGTCACTCATCTTGATTCTGCTGAGGATGGAGAGAAGTTATTTTGAAAAACTCCAGGTAGTGATATCTGAGATACTAAACCCCGGATCAGCAGGATAGATTCCACAGCCAGGAAAAAGGTTACATGTCAGACATGTTACATTAGCATGGAGCCCACTTTGAAGATGCACTTAAAAGGGATCTATTATGCTCTTCCACATTTTTTTCTTTTTAGTTATTGTTACAAAAAAGGATGTGCATAATAAACCTGGACAAAGTTTCAAATAAACTATGTAGAAGACATAATTGCTGTGAGCAAAAATCTGCAAGTACACTGCTAATGTACATGTAGCTACCTGCTGATGTCAGAGAAACGTGTAATCTTGGTTGCTGATTTTGTTAATTGCTCCAAATGTTTGGCTGTGTTTTGAAGCATTTTTTGCCCTGGTTTTGCCCTGATATTGCCCTGGTTCCTTCATCAAAAAGCCAGTGGGATTTTTCCTTTGGATTTTGGATCATTGCAGGAAATAAGCACTGTGGTAAATAAATGTTTATGAGTTTTACGTGTTTTATTAAACAAGATAATCTCAACAAATGTAACTGCCAGAAGTAAAAAGCTAATGTTAGGCTATAGCATACTACATTACGGTTGCATTGCAATGGCTACGAGGCTGTAAAGCGTAGTTTGGTGTGATGATGTTCTGTAGTCTCATTATGGCACTTAGTAATTGTATTTTTTAAGACATAAATGCTTCAGAGTTCCTAAGTGAGGTATTTACTGACATATGTTAATGTTCATTTAAGGCACCTAACCAAAAACCCATTAACTTTGAAATTAGGTAACTGAAGGTGCTGAAATGCCAGCTAATTTCCAGGTTTTAGCACTTATTCGTGGGGTTCTCCATTCCCTGGCATAGAGTGCACCAAGGATGACATTTTTCTGTAGGCCAATCCAGAAGCTAACGTTGCTGTGATCCCCTTGTCAAAAAGCCCATGCGACTTTTCCACTGTATTTTGGATCATTGCAGAAAATAAATTCTGTGGAAACCAAAGTTACTGATACTTCTACATTTGTTTGGCAAGATGATCTCCAATAAAATACACCACTTTTAGGATGTTTGAATCCTACGTGCATTTACCATAAGTAAGAAGGCGATGTTGAGCTATAAAGGAACTACACTATGGTCGCATTGCCATCACTACAAGGCTGTAAAGCCGTATTTGGTGCGGTTCAGTGTGATGATGTTCTGTAGTCTTGTTTAGTCACTCATTCAACTGTCTTCTTTAAGACACATAAAAGCTTCAAAGTTCCCAGCGGGGTATTTACCAATGTATTTTATGATGAAGAACAAAACATGAAATTCTCTTAAGCTTTGTGTTAACCAAAGACCTTATTAAAAGCATCTAACCAAAAACCCATCCAAAACGCCTACTGACTTCGAGACAGAGAGCAACTGCCGGTGCTGGAACGCTAATGGATTTCCAGGTTTTAGAAATCATTACTGGGGTTCTCTGTTCTACAGCTGCAATGATGGTGCAGAGATGCTGAGATATGGAAGACCCAGATACACTTCTTTTGAAAGGGGGGTTTAAAGAAACAGGAGCTAAATCAGAGCATTCTCAGACAGAGTGTGAATACAATTCACGCAAACAGTATGCGGAACATACAGTATGAACCCTTTAACATAGTGTTAGGCAAGCTAACTCAGTATGGGACAGACTCTTCTAAACTGGTCTCAGTGCACCCATCGTACTCATAAAGCTGCTCATCCTATTTCCTCGCTCTACAGCTCCCACAATGCCTGTGCACTTATCTGGATCATTTGATATCACATCTCCAAAAGACCAGGTTGATTAGATGTTTGATTATCATCATGCTGGAGTGGCCCGTGGTGCTTGTGATAGCAGTCTGATCCCTGAGCGCTATCTGCTCGCAACATGGTTCAGATGCATTGTGCCTGCACGCTTCAGTGATTACAGACCTCAGCCAATGAGAGCCTTTTCCAGGGCTATATGAGGCCATCAGCACCAACAATTACTTTGCTTTGCACACTTCAAACAGAATGCAAAGACTGCAATGCCCGAGCAGATAAGATGAAGAGGAGATCAAAATCCTCTTCTTTTGCCTTATCAGACGGCAACTGGGTGCTGGAATGATTGTAGCTGTGTGTTGAAGACTGACCCTTATATAGCTAAGCCTTATTTTCATGCACCCTGTGAAGTTATGAGATTAGAGGATAGCATTACAATCCACATATCCCTTCAGTCATATGAGAGAAAATCACATCCAAGGTGTAATTTCATAACAGAGCCTAATGAAAACTGTGTTGAAACAGCAAGGGAAAAAGCCACATATTGAAGACATCACAGCCGACACTTACAGACAGCGCTGAGCCAGGGTTCAATGTGCAGAGGCAGCACAGTTAACATATTGCTGTTGTGTTTGTACCTTGTTTCTTGAGCGCTGCCACCTCATCAGGAGAGCCACTGATCTCTGTGTTGTTGTTTTGTTTGGGGGGAAAAGACCAAGCCGGGCCCCCTGCTGTTCCCGGTGCTGCTGTAATTATTCTGTTGTTTGAGGAATATTTGGCCTGACATTTTGTATTCCCTTTGCAAGCCAGAGAGATTGGAACAAAGGCAAACATTATGGCTTGCCATGTGGCAATCCTATTGCTTTGGACGTATATGTCTTGGTTTTTACTGAGCTGGATTGTAGTTTATGATCATTGCTGGGTAGCGTTTGCCATAGTGTTATATTTGCATCCATTTTATGTGCTTTTTTTTCAGCTATGTGCAATCATGCAGAAAATGCTTTGGAAATATGACAATTATTCTTACAGTAGCTGCACAGCAAATGTTTGCTTTTTCTATGCAGTCTGTACATGAAAGCACAGTCTCTGTATACATTTAGTTCGCTTAAGTAGCAGGCTGACTAATAAGCACATGTGACCTCTTTAGCGCGACATCCAAACGTAAAGCCCTGGGGCTGTATTCACAGAGGATCTTGTATTACCAATAGCAGTCCTCCTAAATGGCCATAAGGTCCTCTTGAGTTTCCTCTTATTCATTTCACATAGCTGCTGACAGTGACTTTTAGTGAGAAACTGAGAGAACTCCTAAGATAAGGTAAGAGAAGGCACCATTGTTAATAGAACCAGGAGAACATTGCTCTAATATTAGGTGGTCAAAACTAGGACTGCATCTAACAATTATTTTTTAACCAATAATCCAACTTTTTTTTCTGATTAGTCGATTTATCTAATGCAGGGTTTCTTTGTGTTTCAAGTGGCGGCGTGCCAGGCTTAAAATCTAGCACCATATATTGATTTTTCATTCTTGGAGCTGTACTGTTTATAAGGAGCGCTATTGGAATATACACTGTTAGGTTTTTCTTCAGCCACATTCTTAGATTAGATTGACTGATCAATTATCCATGCCAGAATTGAAACTTCACAAACTGCTGCTGAGGAAAAAAACAAACACATTAAGAGTTCTGTCTGTGCTGTGCTTACAGATCTGTAAAAACCTCAGAATTTCAAGGAATGTATGAGAAAACAACATGCTACTGTTTGGAACATCCATCTCTTTGCTTCTTGGAATGTTATTGAGAGAGAAGACGTCGCATAACATCACTCAGTGGAAACGCAGTCATCTTGCAGTTGTGTTTTATCGGCATTTCGAAAATATTGCTTAAGTTTTGTACGAATCTGTGATGGAAACTCGCCTATTGTAGTCTAAATATTTACAAGCTCTTGGTCTTGCAGTATCATAACCTTCAGACTCCCTTGAGCCTTCACACATGCCTGCATGCCGACAGTGAATGATAATAAGGCCTCCAAAAGTACCTAAACATAACCATGGATGAATCATATATTCATATGATTAATTATGATTACATTTACATATTTTCATATGTAATCATTTTCAACAACACTGACAATCTCTCTCCCCCTCCCTCCCTCTCCTGGGCCATAGGTCATCGTGTCTCCTAAATTGGGTAGACCATTAGAATACCGTTAGGCATTGCGGAGGAATGTGAGCATGTCTACATGCTGTAAGTCAGACTTGCTCTTTTTCCGTCTCAATGTTCCCTGCAGCTGAAAAAAAGGCATTCAGACTGAGTTAGAGGTTATGTAGACAGACAGGTATGATTTGGCTAGAATAGCCAGGGTGGGGAACCTTGCTGCATTTTCCTTCCGCCAGTGGAGTGGGCTCTTATCCCTTACAATACCTTGTTCACTAAAATACATGAGTACTTTACTCCTCACCATTTTATTGTCAAAACCATCTTCTTCCTGGCAATTGTCTTTGCCATTGCTGTGTTCCCCTGAGTCTGAGCCCATGAATGTGTCCAGCACAGGCATTGGCTTCCTCTTTGAGAATTGTTTCTTGTAACTTGCAGAGACGTCATTTCTTCTTTTTTTCTTCTGGCTTAAAGAACAAGAGTTTGAACTTTGACTTGCACTTTTAAGAGGTCGTCTGATGACAGGAACTTATGAAACCTGGAGCCAAGGGCAGCAGCAATGACACACACATTTTGCTCTGAATGTTGTATCACTCTTCCATCATAAATCTGTCTCATGTGCTGCAGCTGTTTGTAAAGAGTTACCAGCAGCAGACTCATAGGATGTTTTCTGTGTGGACTTTTGGAGGCCCTTTACCAGTAGAGGTAGAGTAGAGACAGTCACATAGGCCTCTCAACTCAGGAAGAAAGCGGGTTGCTCAAAAGGCTTAAGAACTGGCTCCAGGTCCTCCAATTTTAGTTTATTTATTTATTTAACCTTAATTTAACCAGGTTGGTCCCATTGAGATAAGGAATCTCATATTCAAGGGAGACCTGGCCAAGACAGTCAGCAGTGACAAACACAAAATTGCAGACTGAAACACAAAAGGAGACAAAATACAGAATACTCAAAAGCCCTTTACCCAATTTCTGTCTGACCATGTGGTACCAAGAGCATAAAGAGATCCTGAGAACGCAGTGAGTACTGTCCAGTAATTTTCTACATGATAAGAACACTGGAGCAGACCAAGAATTGCCATATATATGAAAATTTACCAATGTAAGAGCCTACGGGTCACCAGTGCAGGCCACCCTACACCAGAGTACAGCTCACAGTGGTCACTGGTCACTTTTTAGGTCCGCATAGTGTTTTTCACGCTGTGTGACCTCTGGGTCTAAAAGGGTTGTAGCTACCCCTGCTCTAATAAGTGACTCACCATATAATAAAAACTGTTCCACCTTACAGCTACATCCTTGATAAATATATGCTCATCTGTGCCCCATAGCTTTTGTTTGTTTTTGAGCTTGCAGCACGCTACCTAACTTCTCCTGAAATAATAATACATTTTATTTATGGGCACCTTTCAGGACACTCACAGATACAATAAGTAAACAATAAAATATCAGGACATAGCTTAAACAATTTACAGTAAAAAGCTAAAAATCAGAAAAAGGTCAACAACAGTGGTCACACAAAATAGGCAAGTTTAAAAAGGTAAGTTTTGAGGCAGGATTTGAAGATGGGGAGAGAGTCGATATTATGGATGGTTGGTGGGGGAGAGTTCCAGAGATGAGGGGCTGTGCGGCTAAAAGCTTTGGACCTCATAGAGGATAAACGAGCAGGAGATGTAGTAAGGGGCATGGAGGAGGAAAACCGAAGAGTACAGAAGGGTGTGTAGGGATGAATGAGGGCAGAGAGGTGCGGAGGTACAAGGTTATGGACAGCCTTGAAGGTGAGAAGGAGAATCTTATAAATGATGCGGTGTTTGACAAGGAGCTGGTGAAGCTGTTGAAAGACGGGGATGATGTGTTCTATGGATGGGGTTCTGTGAATGATGCAGGCAGCAGTGGTCTGAACCAGGTAAAGTTTATGGAGGAGCTTGAGAAAAACACCAGAGAGGAGAGAGTTACAGTAATCAATGCAGAGGTGTCCAGAGCGTTGACGAGGATGGTGGTGCTATTAGGTGTGAGATGGATGGCAACGGTCGATGTTGTGTAGGTGGAAATATGCAGACCGAAATGATCTATATAGCACCTTCCAGGACCAAGTGGATTGTGAAACTGGGGATCCTTCTTTAGGGTGTGGTTCACCACGAACTGAAGTGAAAATATTTATTGATTTTCTGAATTTTAACCCTTTAAATGCCAGGTTTTTGTCGTGATACCACTATGTTGTTAGATGAACCCTCCCCCAACAAAAAATAATTATTTTCAATATACTTTCATAATACTACATGCAAAGTAGATTTTTCTTTTTGATAATCAGCCTGGGATAGTCAATTAACATTCTCTGTGACAGCACATCTAGTGAAAATAGCATGTACTTTCTCTATATACTAAGTACAGTAAAAAATGAAGTCATCAATTGGAAAATACTAAAACATACACATTCCACGCGAAAGCCCAGAATGACACCCAGAAATAACTAATTGCATGTTTTGATGCTTTGATGGCTGTTGGATCAAAAATCATATTTTGAATGGGCTTCAATGGCACATTTCAAAATGTCACATTGTCACAGCCAAAATTATCAAAAAATGAAGAATGACATACTTGTAAAATTGTTTTTTTATTTTATTTTGGTGTCTACATATTTTTGGCATATGATACTGTAAGCCCCACAAGCAAGTGGATGGTGAAATGATGACGCACACCTGCGGCAATACTAAACTACTAAATACAATATTAAAGGTGGAGTGTTGGTACCGTGCTGTCTGTAGTGCTGAAACAGGATGGAGGTACAGATAGACAGACGTCATTTAGCCTGCTTGTTCTTCATGGTTGTAAATAAAAAATTCGGCCCTAATTCCTAATTTTCATCATTGTAGGAACCTGGCTGAAGGGACAAGACAAAGAACTTACGAGAGAAAGCTACAAACTGTTAACAGCTGTTTCCATGCATCTCGTCCTGCTGATTATGAGTGAAAAGATTACTCTAATGAATAAATCTATAGTTATAAATATTGCTCTGTTTTTGAAAAAAGTACTGTTTAGGTATGTTTAGTTGTAACTAATTACTGGAAGTGACCAGCTTTACTGTGACCTGCTGTCATTAGAAAAAATACTGAAGTGAACTGAAGAAGTCAGTTTCAATTATTATTAACTGATTTCATTATTAAAACAATTTGAGTTTATTTGGATGAGATATAAAAAAAGATTCACCAGCTGCTCCCCTGGTGTATTTCTGACAAATTAGCTGCTCAAGGAGTGTTTACTGCACTTGCTGTTACCAAAGTAACCACAGGTGTCATCAAATCAGCTGGGACTGAAATCTTATAGATTACTTTGAATGTGTCCACAAGACTCTTATTCTGGCAGAACTCAGTGTAGGTGCTTTGTTGCTGTGATGGGAACTGTGCTGGTTTGTACGTATGGCAAAACTAAGGCTCTTGGAGAGGGAAATACTAGCAGGGAGCTCCGCTGTGTATTGAGAGAGGAGCCTTGAAGAGATTTCTGTCTCATAATTAATTCATTAGAGTGGTAGAACCAAACAGTCTGTGAGGATAATGTGACAAGCTGAGACAAGGACAGAGATGACCTGTGTCCTGTCCTGGGTTCTGTTGTTGTGGCCCTCTAATTATACAGAATAGGACATAAAGTGATTTACCCTCAGCCGAGAAGAACCGAAGATAAATAATCAAGTAATTAGCAGCTTCATTTTAATGCTCTCATGTTATTCACTTCCATAATTTTATTCTCAAATGGATCAAGGTGAAAAACAAACATGTAGTTTGTTATTTTAGAAATAACCACAGCTCTGTTTTAAAGTTTACTGTTAAAAGTGACTTTGAAGACAAAGTCCGAACAATCTTGATACTGGAGCCCAACAGAAGCACCTCTTAGCACAGCCGAGGAAAACCTGCTGAGGTGAGCCTCTCTAGCTCAAAACTGCAAACTGACCTGATTTGAAGGATTTTGGGAGAGCCAATCAAGAGCATGTCCAGCTGTGATGGATTTAGCAGAGTCAGTCAGAAGTGCCCCGGAGGAAAAGATGAAAGTTTGAAAAATCTTTGAATTTAACCTCGTGTAAAATATTAATAAAACAGAGGATCATTATAATTCAGACAGGAGTATACCATACACGTTGTAAATCATAAATCATATTTACAGCTTGGTGCAAAGTGAAATCTCTCAGCATTAGAATCTCACATGGAAAACATCTCTGAGTCACTGTGCTGACGCTGTATTTTTTCTTCAGTTTGGGACTAATTAATTAACTAATTAACTGTTAGTTTTTGTTATATGCTTATTTTGTCTCCTCTAATGTGTGTCATGGTAATTTTAGAGCTGTGACACATGAAGGAAAGGTAGTGTTCTTCTAAGCAGTTATGTAGCCCTGAAGCCTAACAAACATGTTGAATGTGTTTTCTTGCTGGGAAAAACGTTTGCAAAGACAGTTTTATGACAAAAATATGTGACACATGAAATGCACTTTTTATACAGTGATTGCACAGCTCATTCTCATTCTGTACTCGTCAAATATGTCTACTCTGTCAAAGCTTTTGGTGAAGTGTAATGCCAAAAGTCACCTTCTGTGAGGCTGTATGGAGTTAGGAGTTAGTTTTATTATGCGCAGGTGGACAGCCCGGTGTCCATATGACACAAAACAATACAAAACAATCACAAATGCAAAATAATCAAAGACCCCCCCCCCAGAACATGCAGATTCAAAAGAATGACAGCAAAGGCATGCAAGGCAATTTACACGGTCACCAACAAAAGTGTTGTTTTACTCTTTTTTGAAAAGCTATCAAAACTCAAAACTACAGTTTCTGGCTGTTCCAGGAAAAAACTGAGCCTTTTTAAAAATGAAACTATATATCTGTGAGCCGTCTTTAGTTATTTACGTCCTCTAAAGAAAAAGATGGGCTTGGAGCTACAGGGTGTGGAAAAGTACTGGGAGATGGACTATTACATTGTTGGTGTGTGAACATTATTTATAAGTTTGGTTTTACTACAAAAATGCAACATGAGAAGACTAAAGCTATCAACAGTAGAGATCCAGCAAAAACATTGGACAGAAATGAGAAGAGAAACGAGGACACAGACAGGCTACCATTACGCCAGAGACAAAGCAGTCTTTTGTCAGGACACTCTAACTAGTGTTCAGAAACTGTGCTCCTCCAAAATACCACTGCATAGGTTATTTGAACAAGCAACAATTCTGATTCATATTGATGTTTGTATAGTGGCATTTATGACAGGAGCAAAGGAAGAAGTCAAGCAGCGTAGTAAAAAGACAGACAAAGTTCACTTAGGTGGATGTATCAAACAAAAACAGGACTTTCATCCAGGAGATCAGTGTTCATGTCCTGTGTGAAACAAAAATCAATTCTGAGTTTTTTAACAATGTAACTTGTCACATTATATGTGTTAAATACTTTATGTGTAAGATGTTTTTCATGTGCTTTATGCAAGGTCTGCAGCTCAAAAATCAGTGACACGTCCACGACCACATCCAATTTATGCATGTATCTATTTTAGCTTATTTATTAGCTTATTGGCTGGTCAAACGTCAGCTTACATTTGACCAGATCAGATTTTCATATAACCTAAATTGTGACTTGCTTTACTGCAGAGACTCGCATTAACTGCTTGATCGTTACCACAGTAACTTGGGACTGGAAGGTAAAGACTTGAGACTTGGTTGTGACTTGAACTTGTGAGGCTCAAGTGGGAACATACAACCATGCCGAGTGATGGCAGTGTCAGCAGCTGGAATCGGGCCTGATTGTCTGGCGTTATTTATCCTGAGTCTCAGCCTCGCTGGTAGCCAGATGCCTTAGACTCAGTCTAAGCTGAGTTTGGTAAAGGGACGTGCCCCGACTCATTTCTGCCAGAGTGCCGAGTTTGGGCTGATGCTGGGCCAGGTCATTTTTGATAATGGCCCAGTGATGGCACTGTCGACATCCTGAATGGGGCCAGTTTATTTGGTACAATTCTGGGACGTCATTCATGCTGAGTCTCAGCAGAGTTGGGCATGAGTATTCAAGCTAAACAGAGATATGTTCCAGCTAACTCTGGTGGATGCAGTGTTATATCATTGTGCACTATGGGGGTTATGAAATGAGTAATTAAATACTTCTTTACGCTGATCAAAATATACTTGATCAGTGTGACCGCAGTAAATTAATTAAGAGGAGTGTTTTGCAATGATAATAAAAGCAATGCAGAAACAGGAGCATTTATAATTCATACATAAGACTGCTTGATTGAAATTGCGAATTAGAAATTGTGTTATTGTTCTATCAGCGTTTCCGTTCCTATAATTATCTTTAAGTGAATTTAAAATGCAGCATTATTAGATCAGAATTATTCAAAGCAAGTGATTGCATTTACCTGGCGATCTGAATAATATTTCTTACTGTGAAGACTTCTACTTTGAAAGCTTGGAAACAATAATGAAACTTCTGCAGTACCTGAATTATTGAAGGTCAAACTGTCTTTATTCTTCAGCCATCTTCCCTTGCTATTTGTGTCGAGGTTAGCCTGTGAAAAACTTACAATGAACTATACAATGAAAGTACTTTTATGTCTCTGAAACTTTGCACTATCCACTAACAGCAGCATTGAAAGCAGAACACCGACAGACAAGGAACCAAAAGTTGTATTAGCACTGCTCTGAATCACTCCTCATATATCCATCACATGCAGAAACATTTCTCCCCCTAACTAAATGGAGCCGACTGCCTGCTCCTCCACGTGCTCGATGTTCACAGTAAATGCCCTGCGGCTGTGATGTATTGGGGGTTGGGGGGGGGTTGTTCAAGTGTGTATGATATGCAACATCAAACCAGCCTTACAAAGACAGCAAAGTTGCACTGTGATCCTCTGTCAGGCTTTTTTCTGCTAAAGTGATCACATGGAGTGAGAGCTTGAGGAGCTGCTACATGACATATTTTGTTCGTCTTCATTCAGGCCTCGCAACTTCTGAAGGGAGGGGAAGCCTCAAATGTTGGTAGCCATTTAGTTGTTGGAAATCGATGGAGGAAATATTTGTTCACAGCAGGACAAAATCAAGCCACCATCCTGAGAGGAAAAGTCCACCCGCATGCTTTTATTCTCTTTATTCTCTTATTCAAGTGATGCATTTACTTTTAGGAATAGGAATAAAGTGTTTTGAGTGGGTATTTCCACAGACTGCTTACTGACATAATGACACTATGGGGGGAGAAAAGATAAAGTGTCTTACAGATATTGATGCATTTTTTACCTTTTCACTTTTTGCTGGAATGCACTTAGATTTCAATCCACCTTGAATGCTTCTTTTACAAATTTACTAAGGGCTGAACCTAGTAGAATTGTGTTAGTTAGCTGTTCAATATTCCATTCTTCGTTCACTTTTTTTCCCATATAGTTTGAGTGTTTAAACAAGGCTCAGTGGGGCATTAAGGTTGACAGCGATGTTCACATAATATAGTAAACAGCCAAGTTAGCACTCCAAGCTAATGCATGCTAACTTTGCTATAAACACAAATCGAAAATGTACAAAAAAAATTGACATCACTATGAATGTTGCTTTGAAAATGTTTGTTCTCATGAAACAGTGTAGGAATGTTTTCTGAAGGAACAATCTATGATCTGTCACCTCTCAGCATCACCAAAACATCCTCAGAATTTTGCAGTTAAAACTTTACGTCTAAGTTGGCATTTAACCTTACGGAAACATTATTTGAAATGATAAACATCTTTAAAAGGTTCATAAATTGTCTGTAACATTAGCCAGTGTTATGGGGATGTTTCCTGCTAGCTGGGGATCGGCTTTGATCAGCAACAATGGAAATACAACACAAAGGTAATTGATTTTTTTCATCACACTGGAAAGGATCCTAACACAAGATACCCTAGTTCAAAATTTGTAAGTGCTGAGTTTCAAAGAGGCATTCTACCATTTATGAACTGGTTTCCTGGTGCACTTGTGACGCTGATTGTTATACATCCATGGATGTATAAAGAGAAATGGGATACAGTGTTTGAGTACCATTCATTCCTATAAAAGTTGCTCAGTGGTGCATGTTGCCAAAATTTCTTTTTTAGTTTCTGCTGTATGAAACTAAACAAATCAAGGCATCGGGTGGCTCAGTGGATAAAGCAGACGCCCCATATGTGAAGCCAGTGTCCTCGCCGCAGTGGCCGCGGGTTCAGTTCTAGCTTTGCTGCATGTCATCCCCTCTCTGTCCCCCTTTCAAGCTAGCAATTTCCTGTCCTATCTAATAAGGCAAATATGCCAAAAAAAATTATCTTTAAAAAAATAAATAAATAAACAAAAAGAAACGCAAATCGTCCGCATTGTTGGGCCCACCTAGCAGTGTCCTTGGAGCTAACTTCTGCCAGTCAAGTTATTTAATTGTGCGACTTGTCTAGACTTTAGAAATGTTATCATAGTGACACTTAGAAAATGTATCCACTGATTCACTTAACTCCACGTAATTCCATGTTTATGTCTATGCAATTCCATGTTTGGCCACTATGTAAAATTGACTTCAAAGCCCAGCACTGTTCCTGGGGGCACACCAGCAAAAAAAAAAAAAAAAAAAGAAAGAAAAAAGTGGTGCTTATGTCTACATTTTACTTTTTACTACTGTTAATATTTCAAACTGCCACTGTCAGAGAAGTGAGAGTGTTATAAAGTTACACTCTGCTGTTCCCAACTGAAAGTCAGCGTAGGAGGCTTAATTTAAATAAGCCTCAAGTATCTCTAGTCCTAGGTTAACTGTCACCACGATTTCCACAGGAGCGTTTGCTTTGCGATTTCTGTTTCCTTTAACCTGCCTCACCACCTTTTCCTCTGACTATTTTCCTTCGTTTCCCAGAGTTCCTCTCCAAACTCCATAGAGTCCTCATCTTGACTTGTTGCATCCCGTCACAGTTTTTACTTCGGAATGACCCCACTCCCCAAAGCTCCCTCTAAGCCCTCAGCCCCATGCACTGAGCCTCGATTTTTGCAATTCCTAGTGAGTGAAACTCAGCAAGGGTGAGACGCTGTTCAGCCATCTGAAACAGAGTCAACTGAAGTGCAGGCTTAAACGCAAGTGCCATCCCAGAGGGCACCGCGAGTCAAGTTACCAGCCAAAGACAGGGCAAGACAGAGAGGAAGAAAGAGAGAATATTATACAGCACATTAGAGTCTGAGCTATAATCTGCCATAAGTAGTTCTGAAATTATGGACAGTATATGATGTGAAATGAATCCAGGAGGAAATGGTGCATATGTTGGGGCCTCTTATTAGTTGTGGATTAACACATATTTGGTGCTGTAGTGTGTGGCTCATTGATATGTTTTTCACAGAGGAGCAAGATGCAATACTTCCAGCTTTGGATGCACACAGTTGTTGTTAGTAAGATCAATTCAGGGTGTTTGTAGTATTTGTTGATAATAATAAAAGTAAGTTGGCTGACAGGGCAAATGCTGCAAATACCACAACACACTAAAGAAAATGCGCTACAATACATTACAACAAAACAACATGTTTCCAGAGGACACTTAATGGTAAAGCATGCATCCAGGTGTGCTTGTTTTGGCAGCGGTTTGTGACTTGCGTTACCGGAGTCGGCTATCCATTAGTGGTGTTGAAAATGAGCTAAAATGGTAAGTATTTTTAACTGTAGTCAAGCAATCCTCTTCTCCGAAAAAGATGGTCTAACTGGCTGCCACCTTGTTTAGTGGTTCATGTATATGATGGGCATTACCATTACCCATTTTTTAAAAAATATAGTTTTCTGGCTGTAGTTGTGTTGTATTTTTGTTTTAATGTATTATCCAATGTACTGATTTTGTTATATTTATTCATTTAACTTTTCTATTTATTTGTGTTTTAATTTGTATTTGTGTATGTTTTTTAATTATCTATTCATTTATTCATTCGCATATTTTTTTGTTAATGTATTGGAGCTATTATTTTGAAGTCACCTCTTCATATACACGAGCCACTAAACAAGGTGGCGGGTTTTTTTGGAGTAGAGGCTGGATTGACTGCAGTAAAAAAACATTAATCGTCGTGATGTGTTGTGGCTTGTTTTCATAATGTGTTGTGATATTTGCAGCATGTGTCTTCAGATTGATGAAGACTTTTTCTGAATTTGCTTGTGTTTTGTCTATTTTTCTTAAGTTGCAGCACGTTTGCCCCTGTCGGCCACCATACAAAAGTACATAAAATCCCTACACTTTTTGCTGCATTCACAGAAGTCTTACCAGCTAAATACACATAAAAGCTGCATGTATCAATATATCTATGTAGCAACGGACAAAATGGAGTGCGTGGGAAGATGGGTCATGGTCGGGTCACTGTTCATACACGCTGTAAAACCAGGGTCACTTATGCCTTCTCTAGTGGATTTTTGTTGAGTTTTGTGCATATTGACTTTGTCAACTCAACATTTTTTTGTGATTCTGTGGAGGAAGTTGTCTTTGCTCAATTATTTTTTCCCACCCCCTCCCTCACTCCCATGGGTCAAAAGCCACATTATTGTCTCCCACAGTGAGTGCAGAGGGTGAATATAGTGCGCAATAAGACATCAGCTATAATTTCATTTCCTCTGTAACTCAGGACACACTGGGCCTGATATGAGGTAAAGACATAGCACGTTAACACATTTTGCATTGAGCTGCTGGGGCATGCTGGTTCTCATCAGTCTCTTCATCTTGGCTCAAGGGGCAGAGTCCCATAACAGAAGCCTTTATCTTACAATCCCCCAACTTTGATCCAATACTGTCACTGAAGTTTTTATTGCCATTTGGACCTGGGAATGACAGTCCTGCAAAATTGATAAGACACCTCTGGTGTAAGGAAGATATCATGAGGTGCCAGGTATTGATGCATTCATTCATCATTTATATTTGAAGCTATCGTCATAAAGGTTTTCAGGTTTTATTAATTTTAAATAATCTTCAAATATAGCAGAAATTAGTTGAGTGGTATATTTATATCTTGACTGTCTAAAATGAACTATTGTGATCACCTGGTATTGGCTATTAAATTGAAACTGACCAAGATTCCTAACTTTTGGCGAAAATATACATTTTTGATATGAAAGTAGTTCCCATTTTCAAAGCTATTTCCGGTATGGAATGGTGTACTGGGTAAGGCATTCATTAAAGAGATAAATGACAGTGGGTGAAGATAACAGAGGAGGTGAGGACACACACAGTTAAAGTGACATTTTGAGTAATCATGATCCTTTATGTTCCAGAGCGTGATGGATTTAGTTCCTATGTAGAAATGAGGATGTGCAGCATATACATTCTCTACCTCAGTGAGAGAGCCAGTAAGCATGGGCGGCTGCTCATTTGTTTTGTATAGCTGGTGCTATATAATGGCAACATTTTTATATTTGGGTTAACTATTTCTTTATAGTTTAATGACAGTATCCTGCAGCTGGTGAGAAAAAGTTAAAAATCAAGTACCTGCAAAGAAAAGGAACTTGTAAAAGGCAGCAGTCTCTTTTGTGGTACAGAGTCAGTTGACCTTACATGGAGACTTTCATTTTTTCATAATTTAATCATCAAAACCAACCTTGTTAGTATAAATTGCTGAATTCAAAAACCTTGTTTTGAATTAAATCTTTGAACTACTAATTTACTTTGCCTACTTTACTTTCAAATACATCTTGTTAAAGGCATCCATTGTTCAGTTGACTAAAAGCTGTAAAAAATGTTGCCTAGTTTATGTATTTTTATTTTCAATTTTAGAGGAAAGTAAATGAAAAGTCTTTATGAATCATCTTTCTATATCAAATTTCACAAAGTGTCTCACAATGAAAGACGAAGATTTCAAACAGCTCATGACACAAAATCTATTAGTAAAAGTCCTAAATGACCCAAGATGAAATGCTGATTTCGGAAAACTGTCAATACTAGTCCCCTCGATTTAAGTGCTGTATTAGGATAATATACCGCACTGCTGAAAGATGGGTTGAAACTTGCAGTTGGTGTTTCAGGCAAGATCCCAAAGTGGTTCCATCCATATTTAAGAGGGAAACCATTTTCTTTATGTATTAGGGACGTTTTAAATATAATTTCTATATGGTGTCCCACAGCGTTCAGTGTTGATCTGTTCCTTTTTCCAGGCATGCATGCTTTGAATCAAATGACTGGTGTAAGTCAAATCAGTGTAGGACACTCAACTGTATGTTTCGTTACAACCCAAAGATCCTTTTCAAGTAGTGTAACAGAATGCCTTAAAGGTATAACCGAGTAAATGTTTAACGACTATTTTAAAATAGAATTATGCAGGACACCCACCATTGTTAAAGTGATCTGACTTCATCAGGGCCTAAACTTTCAGAAGTGATGTCAGTATTATAGTTGTACTGCAATGAAAAACAGACCATCTCTGTAAAAGCAGACTCAATCTTCTGTAAGTGAAAAATCCTTGTCCTAGACAGTAGTATTACCCTTAGTAAGAATACTGATGACATAGGTAATACTACATCGCAATACCTCAGAAACATCAAAATGACCAGACCATATCTTGTGCTTCCTGATGTAAAAAAAAAAAAAGAAGAGATGAATGCATTGGTGTAATTTTTCTTGCATTATTGCAGTGCTCTTCTGCAGGATTATCAAAAAATTCCTCAAGTAAGATTACATCATCAAATTTAACATCTTTGTTAGGTTTCGCACACTAAAACACTGGGTTATGGATAAGGAATGATGTTGGCTTTGGTTAATTACCAATGAAGTCTATGTCCTTCATTTACTTAATTTCAAGTACTTTGACCTCCTTAAAAATTACCCTTAAAATGTCAGTTAGCGTTCATGAGTAGTTATTGTAGGCAAACAGAGGAAATACGTTTACAGGAAACTATTTGGGTGTATGGTAAATATAAATGTTCCCTTGTTATGTTGATAGAAAACACGATCCTGGTGGTATTACATTTGCAACAGAAAAGTGTCCATCTTATCAAGTTGTTAGTGTCTATACATGAATCTTAAAATATTTTCTCAAATAGGAAAAATAACGGGACATCTTATCCAATTAAAGCTCATTTATACTCCCTTCACTTATGAATATAGACACATCAGTTTCAAACATTGTTCGTCTGTATCGCTAAGCTTTCAGAAAATATGTATAGTATGGAGAGGATCAGAATCAGAAATACTTTCTTGATCCCAAGGGGGAAAATTGTGGTTTGTTAGTTGCTTTAGCATTAGTATGTGAATAGTATGTGAAATTGTTATTTATAATATGGATTATGTGCTGAATGGGTTAAGTGTGTAAAATATGATACAATGCAATGTATAAAAGTAGTCTGTAAGTTTTAAAATATAAATATGTGTGTAATGCCACAGTGAACAGCACAGATATACAAATGGAAGAATAACAATAATAATAGAAACAATATATAATATGTGTCACATAATAAAAATAGCTCACATTTCAGAGTTTCAGAGAAGAATATTGCACATTTGAACAATTGCACAGAGTAATGCTATGGTTGAAATATTGCACCAAATATTGCAATTAAGAGATTAAGTGATTTCAAGAATTATTGCATCTTAAAAACTCTATTGCAAATGTAAAGAATAATAATACATTATGGAATTTCCAGTGTAGTCTAAGTGATACTCTTATACCCTTATACTCTTTATCTATCACCATGGTTGTCAGAGTGACTGATTACAATCTTTTACATGAAAAAAAATGATGTGTAAATCAAAGCCATTGTTTTGTTGTGATATTTTGGTCAGATTCAATATCTAAAAACTACAAGTTTGCCTAGTGTTTCTGAAGCAAACTACATCGCAGTCATTTAGGTTTAGCTTACATTAATTAAATCATGATATAACCAAATGGTGTTGTAAAGGGGATCTCTTATGCTTTTGGGGTTTTTCCCTTTTCTTTATTGTTTTGTTTAGCATTTTTGTGCTTGTAAAGGTCTCCTAAGTAATATAGAGCAAAGTCCAAGCCAAAGGAAGCTCTCTTTCCCTCAGAAGGCTGCATGAAACAGCTCATTGAGTTTCAGTGTTTACTTATGTAACTTGGTGACATCACAATGTAACAAATAGAATCGAATATGCATAGAGAGAGCCAGCTGACCAATGACAGCAGATTGCGTTTCCCAGGAGGCAAGGCATAAGCTCAGACAGACTGTTCCAGACAGAGGTGCTGTGGCGAAGGGCAGTGTGAGACCAAGCCCCAGGAAGGGCGCCAGCCACTGATGCAAATTTCACATAGTGACCAAAAGTGGAAATACACCGTTCGGGTTGGTCACGTGATTCCCACAGGCCCAGAAAGACTTTTGCCCATTGACTTACATGTGGAAAGAGTAAATCAGTGAATTATTTTTTGTGAGTGCCAAAACACCCGTGAAACGACTCCTATCACTATCTAGATTTAAATCATTTAGTTTGAAAGCTTTTGAAAGTCCAAAGGAACGGCAGGTTTTATTTTTTTGAACCATCATTCAAGCTAGCAAGGCGCTAATCTGTCGGTTGCTCCGCTGGCGGAAGTTACCCGCTCGGACACAGTCGGCTGCGCTCGGCTGCCGTAAGTCTCTAGTACGCATGCTCTATGGGCCAGTAGATCTGAGTATTCTACAGTAATGCTACACCTGGAAGAGCTTTTTCTGCTTTGTGCGCAGATCAGCAGCTCTCATAGGAATGAACGGGGCCCCGCCCCCGTGGCTGTATCCAGACTTCCCTATAATACATCCATATTTTTTGAACATTAAATCATATAAACCTTTTGTAGTAGACACCCAAAATACAAATATGATCCCGAAAATGATCAAAATAGAGCCTTTTAATACATATTTTGGTGGTAACTTACGTGCCTTGGTAAAACAGAAATTTAGAAAACGTTGATAGCATTTTTCATATGTTTTAGCAGGGACAGATTTGCAATCAGCGCCCGCCTCTGTGGCATCAGAAGGTCAGCCACATTTCATAAGTCTAATTTCAAAAACGGATAGGCCTAATGAAATCTGCAAAATTAAAATGTGTCCTTACTGCGAGCTGTAGCTCTCTCCAGTGTTCTGCTGAAGAGTTGCTCCATTAATTGCAGTGGGCTGTGATTATTCACAAGGGTTTATAATTAGTAGGGAGTCAGGAGTGTTTTATGCTGGGTAATTGCATGCGTCTACTTGCTGCCATTTAGCTGGGGAGCAGTAAGCTACAGTACTATTGTCAAATCAGGGGAGGCTGCTTTGACCCTTGTTGCTTGAAATTGATTTTGAAGCACTCATCAAACAGATTGCTTTTTGTAAACATCACTCTTCCTTAATTTTACAGATTCTGATGATACGCTGCAGAGCCATTATCAATTTTCTGTTGAATTCGGGTGCATCAGTCAGCTCCCCACCAAAGGGTTTCTGGGGAGGAGGTGAAGGCTACATAATATGCAAATCGCTTAATATTTTTCTCAATTTTAAACTCCAGACAGAAATGTATAATCAGTTGTGAAAGGCCAGGCAATTGGAAAAGGCAATTGGAAAAGCTTGTCTATTCTTTCTTTTTTTGGGGGGAGCAGGTTTTGAATTATTTTCTAGGGCCTGTCACTGAAAAAGACCTCCTTTACCACTTTTATTCTATTTAATTGTTACTGTTTCCCTGAATGTGAGAACCTGTTTGCCCTAAATGACTCCAGTCTTGCAGCCCTTTGAATGCTTTAATAAAACTTGTCCATGCAAATATGACTGTGTTAACATTTCCCAATCGTTTTTTTGGCTCTGTGCGTCTACCATATGGTGCCATGTGGTGTTGTTGCACAAGCTGCTCAAAATGCAGAAAATTCACATTAATTTTCCCTTATAAAGTCGGGGGCATCCATTTGGATTTGCATGACGTGTCACAGGGGCCACATGGGGACTCGGTGAAAGAGTGCGAGACCAGTCGGCAGCTCCACCAAGGACTGCTGCAGCAGCTGTTTTCCTGGATGTCTGTTCCTAGGTAATGTGCCTCTAAACTTGATGGGCTAGAACAGCTTGCTCTTGTTCCATTCTGTTCAGCAGGGCCAACTAGCACCGGAGTTAACTTGTCACAAACTCAACATCTACTATGGGAAACCCAGGGCTGGCTGCCACCTTTAGTGGATGAAACGCAGCTATGAGATAAGATGACAGGAGACACAAGAAAGATGACGGGTTGCTTTGCTATTCATTATTCAGCAGCAGTGGTCACACAGTATAACTCATGTTTTATTGGAAATGGCATGTTGTTGTGGTGTTGAACCTTTTACAAAAAAAAAAGCTTTTCCAGGCAGTGAATACCACGAAGAAGGGAATCTTGGCTACTGTGAGCTGTAATTGTGCATAAAAGCATTTTTAGAAGGCTTGTACAACCTATAAAAAGTGGAATATTTTATACCTCCATATCAATTGTACACCTCCATATCAATTGGAATAATTCAGAAATTGCTTTTACTGTATTCTGCTTTGCTTCATGAAATACAGCAGGAGATGAGGTGGCCCTGTCGAAGAGCAATGGCTTCAAAGTCTTTGAGCCGGTCAAGGACAGCAGTGAAAGGACTATGAATTTTATATGCTGCATGTCATACCTATTCACATCTGAGGAGAGAAAGGACAACAGTGCAGTTGTCAGTATCCATCCATGATCTGTCATGTTGGAAATACAGTACATCTTATCTAATGTTAAAAGTATTGCTATATCAGCGGTAGCGTAATGTATGCAATTGTTGTGGTTAATTGTCTATCATTATGTACTTAAAACAATCAGCTGAAACTGCCCTGCTCCCCCAGTAAGACTGAATGTAAAGAATTCATCAAAAGCAGCAAATGCAGCAATACTTACAGCAGATGCAACGATTAACCAACATGTGTTGACTCACAGCTGTAGTGAGGGTTACAAGAGAGCTAACAATGAAAAAAAGGTTTACCAAGCAAAACCAACAGTATGTCCACTAAAACAAATAACAACAAACCACCAACGGTGGGGATCCTCTTGCGGTCCGCTGCATTCAGTCCGAACGCCACACAACTTTTAGCATTGACCAAGTGGTGGTATTTGCCAAGTAGGGGTGTGCAATATGACAATATTAGATCGGGAAGAAGTAGAATGTGTCCACAATCTGCTGTCACGGACAGATCGTTGTATCGTGCTACAGTGCTCATTCCATCTGTTGTAGTTCTATGCTCATACATGCGACGAATCCACACTTTTTGGCTGGACTGCGGCTCTGGCGCACTCTCCGCTGGTCATCCCCGGGTCTGAGCAGAGCCCTCTGCTGTATGACTGTGTTTAACATTGTGAGTGTATTGTTCTGCATTGGGTTGCCAACTCTCACGCTCATGGTGTGTGACACACACTTTCACAGTCAGTCTCGCGCTCTTGTGACACCAAAGCAAATCTCACGCCAAAACACTGCGACAGCAGAGTGTTGAACACTCATGAAATGCAGTGAAAGACTGGCTTTAGAATACAGCTGATTATTTGACAACCAAGTGGTGTTTCATTATCATGGGTCAAACAGCTGATCGCCCGATAGCGCAGCGCAATTAGAGAGAGAAAAACAGAGCGGAGCCTCTCCTCAAAGCACCAAAGTGTCTGAATCCAACAGACAAATATTCAGAGGTGGAAAGTAATTTATTTCGATTTCTACCGAGTACTTTGTGTTAGTTTCAGGTTAAGTCGAACTTTTGGATGGAAATATTTAGAGGGCATCGCTCCGTGTGTCATCCAGCTGCTGGCACTGAACTCTCATTATTATTACCAGGGGCAGACGTAGTGATTTGGGGGCCCTGGGGCCACAGGCACATTGCCTTATTTTCAACCTTTCTCTTATTTTAATATGAAATGTCCCTAAAATATGTCTTCAGTGTACTCAGTGACAGTAAATATGTTCCTGAAGGAAAAAGGTTGGTAACCACTGTACACGGTCCAGCCATATTATAGGTTTTAACCTTGTCTTGTTTTTTCTCAGCCGAAGCACACTATTTGCTAGTCCATTTCATGCCTTCCCAAAGGATACACAGATAAATCAATCATAGCAAACCGTCGAGTCTTGGCTTTCTTTCTCCTCCCCCTTCATTTCACAAGTGGGAAGTCATGGTTGAAAATGAAAACACAGAAGAGTTTGTCCCCCCCAAAAATTCAACATCGATAATATTTTAACTGACAAAAGATGTGGTTCCCATCAAAACAGTGGAAAACAAAACACACAGATTAATCTGTTCAAAAAGGTACTTTGGCCTAAATGTTCTGTTATTCGTTTTTCTTTTCGGGCTATATTTTCTAAATTAGGAAATAAGCTTGGTTGTACTGTTCAGTAACATGCACAGTAGTCTTAAAATCCAAAATGAAAAAGAATCGTAGTGAAATTGTGATCGTGATCCTGCCTTAAAAAAAATCGTGATATGATATTTTGGCCATATCGCCCACCCCTATTGCCAAGTTGGGAGTGAGAATGTGTTGACCAACCAATGAAACAATTGAATACACAAAACTTGGAGAGACAGATCACATCTCATATAATGCTGAATAGAGTAAGAGTAACTGTGATATTCTTGTTTTACAGATATAAACTGAGTTCAATGTTGTTCATTAATATCTAATCTTTTATTTAGTTTAGCTGAAGACAGGAGCAGATTTGAAGTGTGAAGCATGAGATTTCCATAGCAACCAGCAGGCCAGAGTCTCCTGTGAAGGTCACTCCTTGAGACCCCCCACCCCTTTCTGTTTCGTTGTCAGTGACTACAAAGATGCTTGTTAGTTATTCAAAAAGTAATTAAACAATAATAAGATTAATAATTATTTTAATATTGAAACCACAGAATGGCTTTAAATCCAAACACACAATGTGATCCTTTATTGCTGTCACACATTAATTAATAAAATAATACTACAACACTGTGTATATTATTAGAATAAAATTATTATTGAAGTCGGTTGACCATTTTATTTTCTTATCCAGTTGAATTTAACACATTTATAACATTTCACTGTGATATATTTTGCATGTATTTGGCTTTGTTTTTTGTTTTCTGAAGCATCTGAGGGAGTACAGCCCGAGGACCTTTAGTGTCATAGAGTTATTCTCATCAAAGATAAAGGAAGAGAGGATGCACACACAGAAGATGATGACAGAGGAGAATAAAACAAATTAAATATACATTAAAGAGCAGATGGAAGCTATGACTCCAGAATGCAGAAATTAAAATAAAATTCTGACCTCGCTATGGCCCTGTCTGTGGTTTCCCCGGGAGAAAACACTGGCTGATAATGCAAAGTCTTGTAAGTCTAGAGCCACAGACAAGGAGCCAAAGAAGAAAGTGGTCTACTTTTAATTGCTGTTAAAAGCTGTGCTCTATGTTATGTGCCTGCTGGGGTTGATATGGAGCAGATTTTCTGAGGCAAATCATCAAAAGTAATGACAAGATTTTTTACATTGGGTTTAACATTTTACGCAAGCAGGCCAACTAGATTGTGAGATTTTTGAGACATCCATTCTGTTGTTAAGCAATTTAAATTGTGTCCTTAAAAATGGAACCATCGGGTTTAAGATTTTAATTGTCCTTTTGTTCATCACTAGAACCTTGTCCATTTAGAATATATGGCAAAAAATATGTTTGTCCACTACTACCTATTATTCCTGCCAGGGTTATGTTAACTGGGAATGGTTTTTTTCTAGAGAGAAAAAAAAATAGAAGAAAGAAGCGCTAAATAGAGCCTTCTCAGACAGAAGGTGTTCTGACACAGACAGTATGAGGAAAATTAAGTGTTTTTTGACCATAAAAGTGTGTAAATGTGTTTTAGTAGAAACCGTAAATACAAGTATGAACCTGAAAATGAGCATCATTAGCTTATTTGTAGAAAACCCATGTCACACACAGAGAGGGTACTTATTCAAATCAGATCATTTTATATGTTTTAAGCATGTCTGGAGCGTGAAATGTTGACTGACAGCTGGTTAAATACTACAATAGCCTTTGGTAGGCACATCTTTGATGAGGTGTGTCACTTTTTTTTTTGATTTGAAAAGACGCTGCACTCTCTCTTGGAAGGACCTGAATAATACTTGCAGACATGTGCAGCCCTGCCTGATTTTGCCTCCTTCTAGTTACCCTTAATACAACTCATCCTCAACAAGGACACTTCCCACAGTTTGAGCCCCTCTTCCTGCAGCTTCATGTTCAGACTACACTCCATTAAGCAGGTCTCTTTGCTCTCACCGCCACAGAACAGGTAGCACAGCGGTATGGCCAAATGGAGTGCAGACATTGTTCTGGTACACACAGTATGAGCGTGACGCAGTGCCTCCCCTCTTCAATAGAGCCCGTGAGTGGTCCTTTAAGCGCTCTATATACTCGTTGAGGCAAGTGGATTAATATTTTAATCCTGAACCTTTGCTGCACAGGGTTGTCTCAGATATTCTTTTGTATTTTTTCACATTGCAGTGACATCAGATTAATCCAAAAACTTTACATAATCTGTTTGTCCAGTAAATCACCAATAAAAGCTAGTACCGGATATGTTACTGAGACTGCAACAAACTACAAAGCTATTATGGCTGTCACAGCATTTACTGATGCATGCAGAGTGTCTGAGAAGGTTTCCATCATCATAGTTACACATAGCTTTTTGAATATTCATTAATTATGTAGCTATTTGGTTTTCAATTGAGGGATTTAGAATTTTTTTTATATTTGCAGAGTATGAATATCATTTCTACAGAAGCCCAGAGGGGCAGGTAAAAAATATTTTTTTGGGGGGTGCAAGAAAAAAAAGAAGAAAAAATGTTTTTTTGTTCGAGAAAAAGAAAATTTGGGGGGGGGGCAAGAAGTTTTTTTTTGGTTGGGGGGCGGGGTCAGGAGTGAGGGAGGCGGTAAGTGTTTCTTTTTGTAATACTCGTTTTGACCACAAGAGACTGAAGTGCACCACTGTGGACTTTTCGTTTCTTTCTGCACTCTAAACACAACATGCATCTCTTATTCAAATTCTGATATATGAGCCCTTTCATGTTATATAAAATGTTATGGTCATAGTGGTCACTGTCACTTGCAGCAATTACAGTACACTGCGTTTGTGTTTTCTCATGTTTTATCTTCAAAATGCAAAATACAAAATCTAACATCAACAGTAGTAAGTACCAGCAGCCTCCAGCAGGTAGCACTGTCAAAAGTTTGATGGCCGAGTCTAGCGTCAAACTTTGGACAGTGTTCATAGACTCAAAACATTTTTAGTGCTCAGCTTGTTCTGCGTTTCTTTGCTCTGATTACTAACTGTAGTCTGTAATTTCTAAACAGTACATTTATGTTCTCATTGCATGGGTAAATTAATGAATTTTATACTATATAAAAAAAACAAATCTCCCCCTCGGAATCTTTAACATCCCCCTCAGTCAGTTTACACCCCTAAGTTGAAACTGTTGGACACACAACTTAAATGTAGACCTCCCAGTGAAATATGAAACAATCAAAAATGAGCTGACGGGCCTGAGTGGTGATTTAGATTTATCTGAGTGATTTAACTGTTAATTAAAGGACTGATTAAATAAGCACAGCATTATAATTGCAGTATTCAATAAACAGTGTCCAATTCTATATCATCATAACCATGAATGATAACCATAGTCATATTGCCAAGATCAAAATGCATGAAAAGTGCAAATAGTATGACAAGTAGTGTCCTGAGTATTACAAGTGTTACAAATAGTGTCCTGAGCAGATGTACACATTGACCTAAAACAGAGGTTACCATAAATCCTTATTATGAGGAACGCATCCCAACAGTTGAATGCTCCCCGTGCTGGAGTCTGCTGGTACTTACTACTGTTGATGTCAGATTTTGCATTTTGCATTTTGAAGATAAAACATGAGAAAACACAAATGCAGTGTACTGTAACTGCTGCAAGTGACAGCACTATGACCATAACAATTTATGTAAAAGGAAAGTGCTCATATATCAGAATTTCAATAACAAAAGATGCATGTTGTTTTTAGAGTGCAGAGAGAAATGAAAAGTCCCTTGGTGGTATGCTTCAGCCTCTTGTGGTCAAAATGAGTATTACAAAAAGAAACACTTAAAAAAAATGAGCCTTATTTTCCTCCTGAATTTTTTTTTCTTGCCCCCCCAAAAATTTTTTTCCTCCATGCCCCCTCCCCCAAAAAATGTTTTTCTTGCCCCCCCAAAAAAGTTTCAGGGCTTCTTAATTCTTGTTGGAGTTTGTATACTCTGCTTATATATTACACGACTTTGTCAGGTTATTATGAGTAGTTTGAAGTCTAAAATAACTAGCTGTGTAATGACACAAAATGTGCAGAGAGGTCCATAACCCCCCCATAAAAAATCATCTTTTTATGTGTTAGTGATGTTGTGTATTTTGATGTACTCTATTTTATGATTGCCTTTAACCCATGTAAAGTATATTTTACTGCTGTGAAAAGCACTCTATAAGTGCTGTTATAGAATAATATGAAGGCAGCCATTTCCATTTTTTGTGCAGCACAGCATATCAACACATTTAAACGCACGAAATGTAATTTCCGTTGCTGGGCACTCATAATCAAAACAATAACAAAAGATGGACTTTGGTGTTGCCGTGAACTAGTGTGGGATCAGGGGAGTTATTATCTTCATTGTTAAACAGCCGCCATTGCTGATGAAAATCTATCTGACGTGACTCCAGCAAAAATCATGTTCACAGATGAGGGAATGTATTAGTTTTATTAACAGTAGGTTTAGTCACGCTTATTGGCATTATTTCATTGTAATGAATTAGCCATGAGTTAAGTTAGCAAGCATGAAATTAACTTGCTACCTTACCATTAGCATTAGATGATGGCAAACCTTTTTTTGTTATTGTCTTTTAAATGCATGTGTCCCTTTGTATGATTCTGTGTCTATGCTCTAAATTCAGAGGTTTTCTCAGGTCAGTGAGACCTGAGAAAACCTCTGAATTTGGAGGCAGAGCTCTCCATGAGTTCTTTTTCCCCCTATAAGAATGATAATAATTATAATAATTATAATTATTATTAATAATGTAACAACGTTACAAAGTGTTTTACACTTAAAATTAAAAAAAAAATACACAGGAAAAATTTTAAAACACAAACACAAAAGAAAAATATAAGAGCAACACACAAGAAAAAATATAAATAGCAAAAAAGAAACACAACACAAAAGAAAAATGTATTTGACAACAATTTGACATACAAAAACAGAGCATTGCAAGAGTTAAGTGCAGTTTCAAAAGCAAAATATATTAACAAAATAATTCTGTAAAGAGAATTAAAGGAATGCCTTATGATAAAAATAAGTCTTCAAAGGTGATTTAAAAGAGGATAGTGATGTAGCAAGCCTGAAATGACATACAGCAAATAAAAAAATGGGCTGTGTGGTAGCAACAATGCAAATGCACAACTTAACGAAACTCTAATGTCAAATGCACCCTATTAATCTTCAAAACTGATACATCTTGAGCCAATCTGAGTGTTTACCTGAAACAGCCTCTCGTACAAGAGGTCATCATACCCTTCCTGTCACATCAGCATCCATCAGCCGCACGCACAAACATATCAATCAAAGCAATGCTATCTTTAATCCTATCTGACATGGCAATCTGTGTTCAATGGCCGGCCACCTCATGATAACCAATTCCCACACAGAGATTAAAGCTACACAACCCGACACTGACTGCAGCTCTGAACAACCTTGCTCCCAAGGTGCCTCTGCAAAAAGGCAACATGATGATGTTGCTGCCACTTTGTGCCAGAGCGACTCTGGCACATCAAGGAAGGAATTGTAAACAAGTACAAATGAGCCAAAGTCACAAAGACACAGTAAACATGTTTTTCACCACAAACGAAAGAATAATTTCCTAAGACCATGCTAAAAAGAGTCTTTGGGTTTTGTTTTGTTAAATGTGCAAAACATGTGAGGGGAGGACATTTTTGCAACAGTTTTTGCCCAGTCAGGATATTTTAGGGAATATAGAGATGATGCTTTTATATAGATATAGATATATATAAAATTTAATTTATTTATGTTTAACACATACTTTGACATTTTTGGAAACATTTTATTTTTTTTTTTTTGCTTTCTTGCCTGAGCAAGATGAGAAGATGCCACTATTCTCATGAAAAACCTGACAAGTTGATTTTACTGCTATTATAGTCTAGGAAACCCACTGCCTTCAAAATTGTAAATAGATACGACTGTTAATCTTAATTTATGATAACTTTGTATCAAAGTGTTCAGTTCACTAAAACTGTTGTTATTTGAACTTAATTCTGTAAAGTTGTTGCAATTAAAAAATGACAAGTTTACTCAAATCAGTCTTTCTAAGTGTACTGTGCTGTATACCTGTATTCTGCTAGTAGTATATCAGTCGTATTTGTATCTCATTACTGGGGAAATCCTCTTTGTGATGATCAAGTGAAGTCAGACTAACTTTTTTTTGCTGAAGTTGCTAACTTTAAGAAAGAAGAAGCTTACACTTTTCATTTTTAGGTTGCAACAACTTCACAATATTAAGTAAATGCAGTTAGATTTTGAGTTAACTTAATACTCAGATATAAAGTAAACATGAATTAAGATTTATAGTTATATTTACTTCAATTTCCAGGATTATTTCATGTAAGATCAACCTTTCAGGTTCACAGTAACGGTGAAGCCAAAGCCAGCAGCTGGTTAGCTTAACCCTTTAAAAATGGTCTTTTTTTGCACGAGTCTGTTGAAATAGACCCAAAATAAGAGCCATAATAGTCAGAGCATTCTTAGTTTTTGTAGGTAAGGCTTCTGTCTTCCCCCTTATCATGTCATGACTGTACTGTATGTTATCAAGAATAGGAACCATACCCTGTAAAATTTGACAAGTGATTTTACTTGACTTTACTAAAAAAAAAATTGTGGAAACCAATTGCCTAGCAAAATGTTAGTCAATAAAGCTTTTATTCTGAACTTTTGTTTACTTTATATCTAAATGTTAAGTTTGCTGAAAAGTTAGTCATATTTACTGGATTTTGTGAAGTTGTTGCAACTTAAAGTTTAAGTTTAATTAAATCAATATTTCTAATTTTTATTAACATTGTTAAACCAAGTTTACTGTACGGTATATCTGTATTGTGCTAGTTGCAAACTAGATAATCATTTGCATTTTCTTGACATGTCAACAAAACAGAATTGCAGATTTCCTAAATTTATCATTGAAAAAATCTTTGTGATGATTATTTTAAGTCAGACTAACTTAGTTTACAAAGGTTGCTACCACTTAGAAAGAACAAAATAATCATTTATCATTTTTAAGTTGCAACAACTTCACAAAATTAAGTAAATATAGATACATTTTGAGAAAACAATTAGATACAAAGTAAACATAATTTAAAACTAATAGTTATAGCTAATACTTAAGCTGCTGTCCTCCCTGTCATCATGTCATCATCTTATGTAACTTACCTTACATGCGGTGCAAATGTAGTGTTTTGCTGGAATTATACCCAAATTTCCCTGTAAAGGACATGTAATATATGGCTCTAAAATCAAAACCGTATAAGCCTGACCATTCATTATTTTTGGAGTAGAAATCTAAGGCTTCTGTCTTCCATTTTATCACGTTGAACACTCGTAATGATGTCATCGAGCATTTTTGTTATCTGCAGTGCAGTAAAAACGTACAGTGGCGCCAGAGTAATTAAGGCATCTATCACAATGTCTTTGCACTCTACTCAGTACAATTAGTATAATAACAAAAACCACCAAATCAATAATGTACGTATTTAAATAGTTTACATAACCTGTACAAAATCTGCCTACCAGTACCTCTACAGCTCATGTTATCAGGAAGAACAACAGCATCGGTCATTTCAGCAAGTACTCCAGTACAACATGTTTACGTTCTGGCGCTGGGAGTATGGGGGACAACAAGACTTTTGGTCCCCTCACTTTCAGGTGTTATGGCAGTACTAGCTAATAAAACAGTGAGTAAAAGTATATAAAGAAGATTCAATATATTGGTCAAGTGGCTGCATCAAAGTGATGAGCTTCAAGCTCAGGAGTTCAAAAGTGTTAAGCCTGTGGGATGAGGGTGTCCCTGAGCCTGGTGGTGCAGGACCAGATGCTACGATGCTGTCTGCCAGACGGCAGCAGGCACAACAGTGTGAGGCTCAGGTGTCTGGGGCCCCTGATAATCCTGTTGGCCTTCCTCCTGCAGTGTAGGGTGTGGAGTTTCTCCATGGATGGTAGCTCTGCCCTGGTGATGTGTTGAGCAGTTATTACCATCTCTGTCATACCCTGCGGTTGAAGGCAGTACCACTGCCATACCAGCTGTTGATGCCATCGGTCAGGTTGCTCTCAATGGTGCACCCGTAGAAAGCGTCCTGGAGTCCCTGTGGAACCTCCGCAGCTTGTGGAAGAAGAGTCATTGGCCCATGTGTCTTTAAGATGCTGTCTGTGTGGTGGGTCCAGGTCAGGTTCTTGCTGGCGTGAATCTCAGTGACTCTCCACTGTAGTCCTGTTGATAGAGATGTCTTTCTCCTTATTGCTTCCCCTTGTCCACAATCAGTTACTTTCTGCGACCTTCTCTCTTTCGGCCGTCTCGTCACAGTGGTGTCAGGTCGATGCAAGACCACCAAGCTGCAGACACACAGAGCTCGGTTCACGCATGCATAATACAATTTCCATTACCGCATGTTCAGCAAGATCTCCTTTAATGTGTGCACACCAGAGATCTTAACAGGAAATAACGTAATCTCACCAGCAAGAGTTGTTCTTCTTTCAGGCTAGGGCGACGCAATGACGTAATCGACATAATCGATTACCTGAATGTGTTGATTCAAATTACGTGCATTGACGCAGCACACTGTTTCATACGGCGCGCTTCATGAGAGTGTGAGCAGCGCTGGGCATGTTGTTTTTTGTTCCGGTGCTCATGTATAAAGTTAGAGTGTGCGCACTGCTCACCTGAGCAGCGCTTGTCGGGCGCGTCTGAGCTGCGTGTCAGCTGCAGCACGTCTAGAGAAATGGTGGCTTGCTGTTTTTTTAGGCATGACGCTCGCATTTGTTGAATCAATACCACTTTATACTGCAGTTTAAAGTCTCTCTCTGTCACAGAGATGAGGAAATACAAAGATGTTTGTTTTACCTCAACTTCCTTGCCTCCCTTTCAAAACAAAAGCTATCTAACTGTGTCTCTGTGGACAGAATGCCATCAGTTGCTGATACAATGCATTTTATTTTGAAACATTTACAGGACGTGGTTGTCAGCTGTGCAGGAGCTCGTATAACTTCATAAATGAGTGGAATATGTGCTTATAAATATGAAAATACAGCACTCATATCAGCAGGCAGCTGTATGCCTTAAGGCCCAGTTAAGGCTAGAATATTTTGATGCAGAAAGAATGTACTAGTTATAATTATTTCTGTTAGAGAAAATTATAGTGTTATTCAAATTGCACTAATTTTACTGTAAGATGTTTGGTTGGGCTGCTAGATTTGAGGTTTGTTACTGTAACAAAGAGTAACTGTTTTGTTACTCCTCCTAAACGTGACTTGAATTTTACATTGTTTTATTTATTTTGCTGTTGGATTGCTAAATGTAGATGCACTACATTCCTTTTACTTGAGTGGAACAAGCTCTTGCATTAATTTTATTTTGGAGAGACTTTATATCAGACTGTAAAACACAGATTACCAGTTAAGACTGGACTATTTTTTGTTGGGGAATAATGCCCTGCAGTGTATGACAAGTTTTAAAATGTTATTTTTAGTAAATTTGTTGTTATATTTATTGAGTAATAAAAAAAATAATAGTTAGCTCAATTAAAAAAATAATCAATAAATTAATCGATTAATTGAAAAAATAATCGCTAGGTGCAGCCCTAGTCTTCTTCATGTTTCATTTCCCATGAAATAACAAATAGATTCACAGACAAAAGAACTAATTTTTTAAAGTTTTAAAAGTTAATAGAGGCTTTATATTATATAACAAATTACAAACTTTTTAAATAATATATGTAAATTCAAGACTTTTTTAATTTTTTTACATTGGATGTCAAATGTTTGTAATTAGTTTGGAATTTAAATGTATAAAATTTCTTAAGTCTTCACCAATTCAAATGTTTCAAATGCTTCCATCAAATTTATTTATAAATGTTTTTTTTCTCTAATAAACAATGTGAATAGGCTATGCCTAAATGTAAGACCCTGAATCTATTTAAAGACAGAAAAAATAAAACACACTTTAAACCAATTAAACTGTTTATTCAATCGAGTGATGGAATGTACAAGTACTGTAATATAGTCTCCAAATAAAATACTATCTAGTTTTGTGTTAAACTGCTAGGTGACATTCTCTCACTCAGTATAGCACGGTCTCCTCCTCTCCTGCCCTTTTGTCAGCAGCATGGTTCATACAATCATGATGCTAACTTCTTTGTATATTTCTTCGTATCTAATGCTAATTTGCAAAGAGCAGCTACATTTGCCTCATTTATTCTGAACAGTAGGAACAAAAGGGCTTGGGACTAAGTGGTCCAGCCGGGATAAGGATGTTGGAATGGACTAAGAGGGACTAATGCACAGTTGGTTTTGGTCTTTTCAGAATCTGGAGGGAGCTGAAGTGAGAATATTCCAACCCCAAGTTAGACAGTTGCAACCTTGATTCATTGAAGGTAAGTAGGACTAACTCTTCTTGTTGTAAGTTTGTCATTATGAATACTTCATGGATTATACTCTGCTGCTCAACATACAGTTAACAAATTTTAATCAGCTAAGACTCACTAAGGAATACATTTGCAAAACATTATACAACATTATAGACTGTAGAATACGTTGACAAATGCATCAATTTATTAAGAAAAAAACTTTTTTTCTAGTATAATGCATTGGAAAAAATGCAAAAGGCAATGAAATATAATATACCTCAATACAATAAACACATTAAAATAAATTTAAAAAAATATATATACAGATGCAAATAAAAATTAATCTAATAAAAGAAACTATATAGAATTTTAGGCAAAAAAAACCCAAACTCAGTGTTATATGATACAAATATGAAAATAACAATAACTTAATAGAAAAAACAAACAAAATAAATATAAAAACTAAACATATAAAAATAAAAATACAAATAAAAAAATCAAGTAACAAAATCTGTTCAAAATATATGGTAGAAAAAAAAACATAATTAATTTAATGTAATACAGATAGAATTGAAACAGTATATCAAAATACTAAAATGCATCGTATAAAACCATCTGTATAAAATTAAATTGAGTTTGCCAAGTTTTTAGTGAAGCAATCTGAACGCAAATAAAATGTCTACTGTGCACCACCAGTGCCTGTTAACAGAGCCCCTGTATTAAAACCATACTTTTTAATTCATTTGGCCAAAATGGATCTTACAATGTGAATGGAGTCAGTCAAAAGCAATGACTGGTGTATATATAGAGAACTCAAGTGTGAAATGAAGCCATGCATCCTCCACAGCAGAGGAGAGAGTGTCAGTGAAAATGATAACTGAGGTCTTTTTTGAAGGAGAAGATCTTAGATGGCTTTTCTCTTTTTGCTGGCTGCATGTACAAATTCAGAGCTAGAGGGAATGCAGTGAAAGAAATGATTAAGTAAAACATCTTACTTCTCTTAATTCACCCTGGAGCTGTTGTTCAGCAGGCAGTATCAAGTAGTTACAGCTGTGAATGATGTCATACTACCTACATACTGAGCTGAGCAAAACACAACCTGAAATTGTGTATTGCGAGACAACAGTGACCCAGCCATCATGTGATGTGTGGTCTGCATCCTGCAAGGTTTAAACTTACTGTCGCTGTCTGGCTGGACCACCGCCAAGCGTTCTAACGCAGCCCAACCAATAGACTTATAAAAGATGAATGAAAAATGATTCCAAATATAATATTTCCTGCAGATCTGCAAAATGACTTCTGAAGCAGTTGTGCTTCAGTCTTAAAGTCGGATCTGTTTTACAGACGCAGCAATGAGGTGGAGAATAATGATGAAGCTTTCATTTATGTGTTGTTTGTTTCACAGTTCACTCAGTCTATTGTTGACACACAAGTGTGAGGTGCATGAGATTTTTTTTTTTTCCAGTCCTGATGCGCCATGGCTGGCTGGCAAATCAGCGGCAACACAAATGAAATGAAACAAACCAAACAGCTCCAGTCAGCTCAAACAAAACCAATAAAAACAAAGAATTACACCGTCCTGTGTAGTTAAAGCAGTTTTTGTTTTGATTTTGTTTTTTATCTCTTAGTGCTAGAAAAACGTAATGCTGTTGGGATTTTTGCAGTCTCAGACATCAGCTGTCAGTTAAACAGTGATGAGAGTTCCTCAGTATCTCTGTTGTAGTTTGAGCTTTTGTATGTGATGTAGTTTCACTTGTTTTTGAGCCATGGGTGTTACTTAACTGTTTACTTTACTACAGTACTTACTTTACTTACTAAACTGTGCAATTTGGCTTGATTTCTGTCAAAAATATTGGAAGAAGGCAATGACCCCCAGATTAGTAAGACACTGGTAAGGTTACAAGAAAATTACTTGAAAATTATTCACAAATAAATAAAACAAAAAAAGAGAGTAAAACAAAAAACAAACGTGTAAATGACCTGCTTGTGGAGCCAAACTCTTTGTTTTGAAAAAGAGCAGTCACTACTGTCAAGAATTGTAAAAGACAAAATTGGAAAAGTTGGAGTTCTTTGTTACTTAGATTTTCAGTGTTGCTGAGGGTTTAAGTTAATCAATGTCACTTCAGTGAAAAAATGTCAAACCATCTGTAATCGTATGCAATTCATGGAGAAACAAACCTGGTGAAAAAAAAAGAGTCCCACACACAAGACCATAATGATTGTACCTTATCAGCCCAGTCACCATACACAAAATAGCATTATACCTTTTTGAAAACCATGAATGTTACATTTGCATGTTTCAAACATAAACACACACACACATCTGCTTTTTAGCCTCCAAAATTGGGTGTTTTTAAGGAACCTGCTGGTGTGTTTCCAGTGCCTTTTAGGCTTCAAACTTGGGTGTTTAGTGGTGTCCATTGGCATTTAAGGCTCCAAACAGAGTGTTTTGTAGCAACCTGTTGGTGCTTTTTTCATCCACTTTTTAGGCTCCAAATATGGGTGTTTTGAAGCAACCCATCGCTGTGTTTCCATCTGTTTTTTTCCGCCTTCAAATGTGGGTGTTTTTCAGCAACCCGTTTGGGTGTTTCCATTGCCTTCTAGGCTCCAAATGTGGGTGTTTTGTAGAGATCCAATGTAGTAATTCTATCGTCTTTTTTAGCCTTCAGAAAAGTGTTTTTTAGCAAGCTGTTGGTATTTTTTCATCTACATTTTAGGCTCCAAACATGGGTGTTTTGTAGCAACTCAGTGTTTTCATCTGAGTCTTAGGCTGCAAACTTTGTGTTTTAGCAAACCATCAGTGTGTTTCTATCCGCTTCTTAGGCCTTTAACTTGATGTTTTGTAGCAACCTGTCAGTATGTTTCTGTTGCTTTTTAGGCTCCAAACAGTTTTTTTTTGTTTTGTAGCAAACAACCCTGTGTTTATCATCAGCTATTTAAGCTCTAAACATGGGTGTTTTGAAGCAACCTGTAGGTGCGTTTCCATACGCCTTCATGGCTCCAAACATGGATTCTTGAAGCAACCTGTCTTGTGATTTTCCATCTGCTTCTCAGGCTCCAGACTTAGGTGTTTTTTAGAGAACCATCTGTGTGCTTCGATCTGCTTTTTAGGCTTATAACCTGGATGTTTTGTAGCAATCATCAGCATGCTTCCATCGACTTATGAAGCTCCAAACGTTTTAAATTTTTTTTGTAGTGAGCCATCTTGTGTTTTTCATAGGCTTTTTAAGCTCCAAATGTGGGTGTTTTGTAGCAACCCATTGGCAGGGATTGTGGGGATTGTGCCCCTAAAACCACATATTTTAAGCCAAAATATGATCCCCTCTTTTTCATAACCAAGAGGTTTTTATGCCTAAACCCAACCATATGGTAACCACAGTGTTGTTGAAACTACACAATGACATACTAATACTGTAAATCTATTTCAGATAATCTTTAAAAACATTTGCCTTAATAAGAATAATAATAATAATAAACTTTATTTATATAGCACTTTTCAAAACAAAGTTACAAAGTACTTTGCACATAAAACTGTGAGAAAGATAGAATATAATAAAGATGATACTTGTGACAAGGATTCTAACATTTCCAATAATTATTAATATTGTCAGAAAATTCAATAATTCGAACAAAATAAAATTGTGAAAATGATAATTGCAATAACAGCCTGAGAATGTTAAACCAACCCTGAGAAATGTGAGGAACACAATCAGCAAGAATTCAAAGCAAAAGTGAAGTACAACAGTTAAATGAAGATAAAAGCACCAGAGATAAAATGAATAAGACAATATAACTAACTAACTGTGAACTAACTAACTAATTGGGGCAATTAGTGTTACATTTCACCACAGCTGGAAATTGTCAAGGAAGCAATGTTCCTTCTTTATAAGAACAATAGACTTCATGTCTGAAATGCTTTTGTTATTACAAAAGCTGGATCGAAATGTGTGATGGAGACCAAAGTGATGCAAATATGGTTTTCTGTGTGTTGTGATTATTATTGTTGTCAGTTCTTTCAAACAAATATCGGAGTCTGTGATTTGTGATGTTTTCAGAGGGAAACTGGTGAAGGCCAAAGTCCTGAAAATACAATTTTCATGCAAATTCAACTCTTGGTAATTTCAGCTATAATTTGCTATGGATGTGTGCACAGTCTTTTCCTTCAAGATGTGATTTATTTTGCCCATGTGGTATGCAGTCAATCCTGCCTCCCATGATTTACATTCATGTGTAACTAATTTGCAATAGTACTTTATGTTCAGTGGCAGCATTTAGTTCCAAAGCAGGGAGTAGGCTGACATTCATGTGGCACATGGAATAGAGATAGAGAAAGCAGGAGTGGAAACTTTTAAGCAGGGGTGTCAAAATATTTACCCTGGGTGGTTGTGAACAATACAGTATAAGTTTATGTACCACAAGGTTAGGCAACTTGACTCTCCTTCTCTTCTTGATCTAGCATTCATCTTAAACAAAGTAATATTGTTCGAGTTTGGAGAACGGCAGCCTTCTCCTTGCAGATGGGAATGACATCTGAGTGCCAAAGTCTGCATGTTCAGCTTGCTAAATATTAAACATAAACGAATTTTCTTGATAGCATGCCTTTCAGAATTTAACAAAGTTTACAAAAAAAGTTTAAAGAATTAACCTGTAATTTGTCTTGATCCTGCTACATCTTTGGAAAGGATGAGTTGATTAAAATCAGCAGCTACCATGAAAATTCCATCCAGTTGCTCAGGCATGTTGCTGCTGATGATGAATACAATTCCTGCAGTGCAGTTTTTGAAGTCTTGTGTCCTGTCGGCTCTGAACAAGGTCCGCCCATCCAGAGCAACATCTTGATCTGGGATGTTAGGAGTTAACCATGTCTCGGTGAAGATGTGCACAGAGAAGTCTCTGATTTCCTGTTGCTGAGTTAGCCTCAATCGCATCTCATCCACTTTATTCTCCTGTAAATGGACATTAGCCAGAAGAAGGCTTGGTTAAGGAACAGCTCTCGCTCCAAGTCGGGTCAGTCAGCCTCGCTCTGATGCTGGCTTTCCTCCCTCTCTTTGTCCGGTGCTTTCGGTTTTGTTTCTCCCCTCTGGTACGACTGGCCCCTCGGCGTATGCCATTGGTGGGGATTCTCTCCCGGTCTGCTGCATTCAGTCCAAAACCCACACAACTTTTCTTGACGTTAATAAATTCTTCTCTATCGTTGAAAAGTCCTACTTCCGTAGATATATAACACAAAAGTAGCAAGGATTTGCGGAGCTACTTGTTTGCTGCATCACCATGCACTGCCATTGTCATAGCAGGATAAAATTGATGGATGGATGGATGAATGGATGAATGTTTGGTTGGTTCTATACAGGGCAATTTGTGTTTTTGTGTGGGCCCCCGAGTAGTTTTTGTTGGTTGAATCTGCAACTTCTCCCCAAGAAGCTACTAAATCCTACACACTACACCTTTAAGTCAAAGTACAGAATTACAAACAGCAAAATGGCCCATGTCAGAATATTGAATTGTTGGATTATTAAATTGAAATGAATTTATGTGTAATGTGTGATAATGGAAGGATGAATAATCATTTTCACAATGCAAGCTGAGTGTAAATAAGGTTTTTTAGCCCAGCACTGTAAAGTTTAGGAACCCTTCATGTGGAGTAAAATGGAGTCTGACATGAGCAGGGAAGAGCCTGCACACTGGGGAAGGCCTCAGCTCTGAAAACTCTGCGCCTTACATGATTATTCCTGAATTGATCAAAGAATTAAAAATAGAAAAATATGGAAATGAGGCCAGCCTAAACATTGTTTCCTGTTGGAGCATGGATGATTTTTCCTCTTCAACAGTTTCATCTTATCCAGTAGGATTTCATTTCCAAAATGTCTAGACCTTGACAGTTTACTTTCCTGCTTCTGTGCACTCGCACCGTGCAGTACAGGCCTGCAGCAAAATGTTTCCTCCTCCTCCTCTGCGTGCCACTGTAGACCTGATCCCAGCCAACCTCAGCGGCGCTTCCTCGTATCATCGGCTGGATTTTATGCTGTCCACAGCACCCTCGCACTTGAACAATTGATTATTGCTGTCCGTGATTCTATACAGGTACTCTGAGCAAAGTAATGGATGGACTGCTGTTTCCTCCTCCGAGTTAACTGGAAGATCTGGCGGGTATGATCACACGCAGCTCATTCCACAAGCAACACTTTCATCATCCAGCACTGTTTCCTGTGGATCCACATTTTCCCTGACCTTTTGATATCACCTTTAATTTCTACCTCAGGGAAAAGTAAAATACCTTCACACTCGGCGCCTGCTAGTTGGCTCGCCCTACACTAGATTAAGTCGTGATATTCACACCAGCCTCTTATTTTTCAGATGTGGGGCTTTGAAGACTGATTAAGAAATTAAATTTAAGTAAAAGAAGTATAAGAAAAACATAAAATGCTGACATGTAAATGAGGTGAATAGGGTCATGGAGGAAACTCTGTCATAATGAACATACAGGAGATACACAGAATTAGACAGACAGGCAAAACAAAAAGAAAACTGAAGAAAACTGAACAAGTTAAACACATATGCACACCACGCACAAACACGCACACATACATATATATATATATATATATATATTAATATATATATATATATAATAAAATTAGGGCTCTTAGTATTAACGTGTTTTTCGTGAAATCGCAATGTGATTAAGGTCCATAATTAATGTGTTACTCTTTTTTTAATCGTGTTAATCACCATCCAACATTTCCGTCTTTAGTTTTAGAGCTAGAGTTATGAGGCGGAATAATGCTCCAAATTTAGGCAACATTTTGGTAATGGAAAAATGGCATGGCCATTTCACAGGGGTCCCTTGACCCCTCAGTCCTGGCGGTGCTTTTTGTGGTTGACTTTGGACATTGGTGGCATTTGGCCGCCTTTCACTCAACAGGATGAGGAATTCAATTCAGACTGAGGATTTCTGGAGCAATTTCAGTTACCTCCAAGGGTCATGGAAGAATCATCTATCTATCTATCTGTCTATCTATCTATCTATCTATCTATCTATCTATCTATCTATCTATCTATCTTAAAATGACTTAACTGTGAGGAATGGTGGGCAGTAAATACCTGTGGCTTCCTGTTACACCACAGTGCCACTCTTTTCTTTTTTCTACACCTGATAATGTGAAGGAACACTGTTAGCGATGTGCTGTGACTGTGACTAACTGTTTAATGGCTCTAACAGTGCTGATAAATTAAAGATACTATATCCTATGGCAGTCAGCTATTTAAATCCCAATAAAGCAGTAGCTTAGATCATATGCATAAACAGACAAGAATTTAGATCTGATTTAAAGTTCACAGCAAATCTACAGGAGCTATCAAACATTTAGAAATGATCTACCTCATTTTCATTTACCCTTCAGGGCAGTTATTTCAACATGGCAGATCATTTTACTTCCATTACATCTTAAATGTACTAACAAACCCACATCTGTGAATCTCCTACAGTGTATTAAACGTGTATGGTCAGTTTAAACACAATAATATATTTAGGACCAGGGTAAAATGTCCAAAAGGAAGACACCAAATAGCACAAAAGGGGAAAAAATACACTTGGTTAGTTAATAATTATCTTTCCAAACAACCATGCAGCCTGAATATTCCCATTACTGTTTGGGGGGGTATTTTATGTTGCATCCAGAAAGCTGCTAATTAAAATCCATACCCCTAATGAGTTTTTAGCACCCCTATTGGTTAACATGATTACCTAAGATAAGAGCAGTAAATTGGGGTCCTTTTAATTAAGTGTAAGATTTACAACCGTTTTTACTGAAGAGGCTTTAAATTGACTCTCCCTCTGTACTTCCCATGGCCACGCAGCTTCACAAAGGGTCAGATCCGTAGATTTAAGTCCTCTGGAACAGCGATTACAAATTCAGCTCCATGCTTTGTACTGGGATTGATTGCTTTAGAGGGAAGAGGTGTGAAGATGCTGTGACACAAATGCTTTCTCCTTGTGAAGTTTATTTAGGTTTATGCTCTTTTGAATGAATTTTTATTTGTTTATTAAAAGGGTCCCCATAAGCAGAAGCCTAGGCAACAAGCTAGTCAGCAAAACATTACATTACAACAAAAACAAACAGTAATAAAAATTAATAATAATAAAAGTAATCAATAAAATAAGTAAACAAATAAAAACTAATAATAATGCAAAAATACAACTTCTTTAATGATAGTAATCAAAAGATAATAATAATTAATTCACTAATCAATCAACCAATTCAAATAAAATTAAACAAAAAAAACAACCAAGTCTTATTCTTAACTATCATACTCAAAAGTCAACATAAAACCACCAACTGAAAAATAATTTGTGAACAAATTACCCATTAACCAACCAACACACCACAGCTGCTCATTTAATTACAGAATGTACTGATCCACAATTTTTGCCAAATCATGTATGTATCATGCATGTTGATATTTTTTAGCCTGGCTCTAGAGATGACATGGTGACATTCACACTCCCCAAGGAGCCAGTATTCCAAAACTTGCAATCTGGATCTGAATGAAATGTCTGTTTATCCAAGTATTATAAAAACCTTTGCAGGTTGGATTATCAGGTTTTGGTTTTGTTATATAAAGCACTTTGTGTTACAGTTTGTTTGTATGAAAAGTGACATACAAATGAAGTCTGACTGATTGACTAATTGATTAATTATTTCAGTAAAAGTTGGTTGGTTTGTCAAAATTCTTGCTTGGTTTGTCATAGTGCGAGCGTTTCTTTAAGTACTTCTTTCAAAATTAAATTTCAAGCTCATACTTTTTGTTTTTTAACAAATGTGGCAACACTGCCGTAGGGTAACCTGCCGACTTCTAGCTGGTTGCGTCTCTAAATATAGAACAGCTGGTTTTCCCAGTGTGCCACATAAGATTACAGGAAGGTCTCCAGCAATATCATAAATATTTATAAATTTGGTTATATTTTATGAAACTAAAATAAGGTTATTGTCTGCCTGCAGCCCTTGAGGATGTCCGAGCAGCCATCACCTCCACCTTTGCCTGGCGAATGTGCCACGCAGGGGGTCAGAGAGCTGAGGATGACAGCATGCGACTGGGTAGCTGTCAACAAAAACACTGACACATCACCAACAATATGTAAATAACATGTGAAACACAGTATTCACTCTATGTGGTTTCTGTGACATGAGAAATAGGTCTACTTTAAAAATACTGTTGTTTGAAAATGGGCAAACAGAGCTTTAGTGCAGTAGTCCCACCTCGTGGAACAGCCACAGCACACTGCTGGAATTAATGTTGATTACCTCATAGAATGACTCTGGAAGCAAACACCTATTTACAGCGTCTGTGCAAATGTCCCTGCTTTGACCTGGCAAAGCAGTTGAGACAAGATCATCAAACGGACCTAAAAGGTCGTTTGGTCACTCAACATGTGTAGTTCACGAGCCCAGCCAGTATCCCAAAGAAAGAAAGAAAGTCCAAGTGAGTTTAGTGCCAAACGAGGCATCTCCTCCTGTTAGTTGTGTGTTGCAAGTTTAGCTTTTGAGTGAAATTTTATGGCTGTTGTAGTGCTGTGAAATCTGCTACACAGAGTGAGAGTGCTGAGAGGATGCATTCTTTATAATAAATATAAACTAGGGCTCTCAGCATTAACATATTAATTGTGATGTGATTAAAGTTTGTACGTAACGCATTAATTTTTTTAAATTGGGGGTGATCCTGGCCTACGTTCCTGTCTCTAAGAGGCTGTGCCAGACTGAGTTGTAAAGCTCACAGGTTAGACTAACTTTTTGCTAGGGAAACAGCATAGCCTTTCACAGGGGTCCTTTGACCTCTAACCTCAAGATATCTGAGTGAATGTGGGTTCTATGGGTACCCATGTATTTACAGACATGCCCACCTCAGGCTAGTCCCATGCAGTTTTTGGCAAAGCATGCAGTTTTTTGCATGCAATTTAAATGTCATTTTCGCCTGAAGTATTTGAATATTTCTGCATATTGGGGTCCATAAACATACTTGAAATTTCTGCCACCTACGAGCTAAGCACACCAGTGCATCTAATCAGACTCAGCGGGCATCCACGTCACCAAAGATGCTAAAGCATTATTTTAGAGTGTGTTAAATGGAAGAAGTTAACTAGAGCGCTGCTAAACGGGTGGAAAGTGACTGCAGGCCAGTCAGCATTGTGGAAGACTCAGGTCCAAGTGACGTCCTCAGGTTGGCATATGGACTAGTCATATGTCGTGGAACAATAGTTTTCATGCATACATGACCTGTATGGATCAGAGAAAGCAACTAAACTGGGACTCTTGAAAAGTGAAACATGCTGTCATTTGATTCTCAATCGAATCAATCTTGGAGAGAATTGCTCAAACTTGTTATTATGGACTTTGGAACAGATTTGAAATGCAAAATAATGCAATTGTCAACATGCAAAAAAAAAATGCAATCAGTTGCAATTAACTATAGAAATTTTGCAATTAAATTATAGTTTGACAGCCCTGATATAAACCCACCACATACATTATTTTATGACTAAATACATGCAAAAGTGACATTTCCATCAGCCTCAGCTGTACCTTGTGTTTAGTGACAATTAGCAAATGTCAGCATTTGAGGAAAAAGTTAGGTACTACAATACAAAAAACACTTTGAGGAGCAATAACATTCATGTTTACATCCCAGTCTCTAGAAAGATATCCACCAATAGCTCCTCATGCTTGTGCTGACAAATCTGATGTTGTTTTAGTTGTCATTCAGTTTTCAATTTTTTCTAAAGTCTAGTTTTTTTTTTTACTTTTAGGTAACACCTAGTTTTCAGTTTTAGTTAACTACAATAACCTTGCTGAGGACTCCACTGCACTTCCCACCTGTCAGTCAAACAGTAGCTGCTTTAAACTGAAGCACATGGAGGTCTGTTTTATCTGTTTAGGGATGTTTATTCTTGATAAACCACATCATTTTTCGTGCAACAGCCTATTTTCCCAGGAAAAACCTCTCTGTGGCAGGTGATTAGAGCACCAAATGTAAAAGCTTTCCTGAACTGGACATGTATTGAATCTATTGGCAAGAGGGAGCAGTAAAACAGACATTTACATGAAAAAAAAATGTCACAGATTATTAGTTGAAACATTCAGGATTCCGCACAAAAAGCCCATGATGTTGGCCCCTGTTTCCATGTGATTAAACAGCAATGCACAGAGTATTAAATTGTAGCGTGGCACAGACAGAGGCAGCCCCACACTGCCACTCTGGCCCTGGAGGTGACGGTGCCTTGGCCCCTTTGTCTAGGCTGCGGGGTAATTGCTTTTCTGCACCGAGGTTATTCATGTTTTGCGATTGGATCATCCAACCCAGACCAAGGGAAGCCACATTTGTGGCAAGGTTGGGTTGTTTTAGTGCTCTGCCTCTGAGCTGATTGTTTCAACGAGGCTCTGGAGCCACCAGCCAAAGCAGCCGATCATACTGGCATATTCTGTATTCTGCCTACCCCACTGTTAGGAAAACTGACTGCTTTTTATTAAAACTCATTTCCCGTCAGAGACACCTTTCCCCAGTCTATTTATTTCTACCTATGAAGCCTATTAATTTTTTTTTCTTTGACCCTGTTGGCTTTTAAAAACACAGCTGAGTCCTCTGTGTCTGTTCTAATGGGATTTTTCAAATGATTTATTCGTCTCTGATTCTCCTCAGCTCTGGTTTTAATTGGTTTTTGAAAAAAAAATGGCAAGAATATCTCGCATTGTGTCATCACAAACTGTGTGACATTGAGATGAACAGTTAGCATTAGTTTCCTGAATTTTAATGAGTTGGCTGTTTTCTAAACATCCCAGTTGTTGTACAATCGAAATCCACTGAACCGCGTTGTCATCATCTCAGTGATAAAACCCTTTAAAGTCCTCACTAAGAAAAAAGCGATGGAAAAAAAATACTTGGATTTGTATGTCCTCCAAACAAAAATCAATTTTATATTTTCATCTACTTTATTATTTTAACTGACCCCGAAGTATCTTAAATATAGGCCCTGACCAAACAGTTGGGATGGCTGGCAATGGTACAACAGAATCAAAATATCATATATAATTATAAATTGTTAGTATGTCAACATATATCAATTTGTGATCATGAAAACAGTAGTATTAACAGTGCTATAATTATTTTTCCTCACATTTACCATCTTAGAAATTGTGAAAAAATCACATTGATATAATTCCTTTCATCAAATATATAGTAAAATAACATTTAATATATGGTATTAACATCAATGAATATTCATTCATTTTTATTTAATAAAAAATGAAAATGTGTTATCTGAACATCACTACCTTTACTTTGAAAGGCCAATTACAAAGTAATTTTAGCATATACTGTATATAATGGATTTTAAAAAATGTGTCATTTAACAACAATAAATGATCATTAGTTTATTCAAATCTCAGCAAAATTGCATTAGCTTAGCGTTACTGCCCTTACCATAAAAGGCCAAATCAACTGTTTGGTAGAGTATTGGTTTTCTGTTTTGTTATTTTTATTTGACCCTTATTAGATTTTTATTTTTTACTTAAAGTTAAATAAATCTGTTCAGTAAGTCGTCTTTTACTACATGTCAAAAAAATATGCCTACCTCATGTCGGGTGTGATTTTTCTTGTTACTAACTTCCTGTAGGAGGCATACTGAAAAGTTAGACGGTATAAAGACACAGCCTAGTGGATATTTGCAGCATAACATTCGTAAACCAAAGAATGGAGAAAGCACAATCAGGCTGAGTTTTTCCATTAAGATGCAGTGACTCAAAATCTGCTCTCAAAAATGATTTAGCAGGAACTTTAACAGGACATTAAAGGGTTAAAATAAAATAAAAATATACATAAAGAAGAACACATAAGAAATTATTCCCATCAGATAAAAAACTTATTTGCCACTGCTAGTAGTTTTTATTACCCAGGCATTACAGTGAACTTACTGCAGCAGACAAAGTGTGTGCTCTCTGAATACTGACACTGATCTCAGACTGACATCTCACTTCATCCCGCCGTATATTTGTCTGACATTTTGCGCTGGGTCTTTTACAGATCCTGCATATAGGCTTTTTTGATTTTCTCCACACCCCTGGGTCACAAATTATCAGATTGTCTTGCTGACATTTGGCATGGTCAGAGTAGCTGATACCTGACCTTTCTACCAACTGGTCCCTCCTGGCTTCCAACCGTTGCCCAGCCTCGCTACACTAGCAGCAGTATGAATTGAACTCTTAAATATTCCGCACCTAGTTGACAGCGCCAAGATTTTATTAGGCTTATAAAACATGCAGGGCTGTGAAATTGATTGTCTCATTTGACCGGGAAAGCCAATGGTGTATGGAAAGTACACCTGGATACAGGGAGGTGTCAGTGGAAGTGAATTATTGATTGGGTGAGCTGTTTGATCGGCTTTGGAGACCTACAGAGAGTCGTGTTTGCCAGTTAAGGGCATTCATGATCTGCTCAGATGTTTGTCTTTGCATGGAGCTTTACAGCTAACACTTGAGAAGTGATGTTTATACATCAATGTCTGGGTCAACATGAAAAAAGCAGTGTTTGCACAGTTAAAGGAGATTTCCTTTATTCTAATGATTGATGTTCTGATAACTGGTCATAGACTTAGGGGTTATGTAATATTTCATACCTTTTTGAAATTTTAGCAGGGAATACAGTGTATGACAGTAAGTGCGTGGCCCTAACATCCCCCAAAGACAAGTGTGCTACTTATTTTCAGCTTCTCAGACTAATAAATACACAAAAGAAGCTGACAAAATGTTAAGAAAATTAATATTTGACAATTACCAGCTCTAAGTTGGTTGAAATAAATCCTTAATTCACAGATTTATATGGAAAAAACATGCTGTTATTCCCCACGGTCTCTCTCTGCTCTTGCTGGCCGCTAGCTGTTTACAGTCCTGTAACTTCTCCCTCCACCACTAGGTGTCTCAGTTTCTTTCAGCTCAGCTGCCTGGGGACCCCCCGGTCCATGCTGTGCACTACATACAAAGAGTTTAATAGAAAGAGGAGCGTCTGTATTTATGACAGTATTAAAAAAACATACCTTGGAGATTTCTAAATACCCTGGTATACCATAATACCTTGACACCACCCAAGCCTAACTGGTTCAACCTCTCAACTGTAACCCTCCTTTCTTGAGAATGAGACTAGAAAATGTATATTGGTGGCAAGTAGCAGTGCTAATTCTGGCAATTATTTGTGATTCAGTCTTGGTCTTGAGACAAAAATGCCAATTAGTTTTCGTCACATTTTAGTCATTTTATTTATTCAGAGTGTTAGTCTGGTTGTTTCATTTTATCTACATCGTGGAAAAATAATAGGTCAATGATTGTCATTTCATGATTGATCATCATGGTTGTTGTTTGAAAAATTTACAGTTGCTAATAGTACAAGCCTCCACATTTCCAGATAAACTTTTATTTTACATAAAATGTAAATACACAAAGTAACTTTGTGGATTAAATACTATGGCTAGCTAGCTAGCAATGAGAGAAACCTCTTTATTCATCTGATACAAAACATGTTACTCATTTAATGTATAGAGCGATTCAGCTTCTTCATAGGCAACCACCCTGGTATTTTCTTCCAGCAGGGAAAGAAAATGCCATAGGGATTTAAGGCTTGCTGGCTAATCTAACTATCTGCTTGTTTATTTTTAAACACCAGTTTGTTTTATATGAGTCATTTTACTTTGTCACGTTTATTCAATATGGAGCACACGGAGGACCTTACCTGTCTGTCACAGTTAGCACTGGAGAAAATATTTGTTGTTGCATTTGGGGGAAAAGGGCATGGAGGCAGAAATGTAGTTAGAGGACTGTCTCACAAGACAATGCAATTCAAAAGTGTTGGCTTCCAGTCACTGTTCTTCAGACTGAAGTAAAAAACTTTGCAGCTAGGGGTGGGACTTGTTGATGCCAGACATGGAAAATCTAGACATGTCTTTGGATGAGACTGACCCTGCTTGTGCAACTGCATCTAATTCTTGGCTTAGATTTCCATGCTGAAGACTGTTTCACCTTCCAAAATGAGCTAAAAAGGGAGGCTCCATCGAGCTGTCCATACATTAAGCAACAATAACAACCCCTGCAAGGAAATCAAAGCCTTTCAGGACAGAAATTTGCATTTCCTAGGATAGCAAAGCCATGACCCTTCCTCCTCTCCCTCTGACTAGATAGTACTCTAGTAGCTTTTGTTTGTTGTTGTCGCCTCATTGTTTACAATGAGGGGTTGTTATTGTTGCCTCATTGTTTACAATGAGGCGAGAGGAATGGGATTGGGAAGGTGAAAAGGCCAGGGTAAGCTAATTGGAGGTAAAGTGAGACAAAACGGGGCAGGTTATGCCTACGCAAGGAAACTCTAATTCACTTTCGGTACAAACTGCAATATCAGTTTGCCTCAGTGTAAGTCAAATCATCCAACAAATAACTCATGTTTGGTATTGCAATTAGCTAGCTTGATTTGTCAATAACTTGTCCTATTAGTAGATTCCTATAAAGTTAGCTACAATACAAATCTAAGTGGATAGTGAATATATTTTCTACATTTTTTGTGGACTAGGAGACAAGTAAATGTAATATTTCCTGTACATTTTCATTTCATATCGAACGCTTCAGCTGGCTCGTCCCAATTTATGTATTTATTCTCTTTCTTTTTTTTATTGCTTATGTTGCATTTCCCAAATCTCTACAATGGAGGTTGTGAGCATAAAGTGATCATGACCCATAGGCAGAGCGGCCATGATTGTGAGAATTAGACCTTGGTGAAAAAATACTACACCTGCATTATTTTGTTCAAATGAAGGAGAATTTACCTCTGAAGCTGTTGTAGTCTTTAATTTTCAGAATACATTGGGATTTTTGGTGCTTGTTAGTTGATATGGAGCTGATCTGCTATGCAAACCTAAAGGGTTGGACTTGGCTGCCTCCCACACATCGCTGTCCATCAAAGGTTTGCTGAGTAGAAACAGTATGATTTTTAAAGTTGAATGCTCCCAAGGTGATTTTCTAAAACAGAATGTGTCTGTAATGGTTAGACTCAACGCTAGCATGGAGATTACTACCGCCCACTTGAATGAAAAACCGGAGAGGGGTGATTACTCTCATTGGCCCCTCAGCACCACCGACAGCAACACCACCACACACACATTCACCCACGTGCCCACACATACTCGCTGACCTTGGCCAAAGGTTTTGTCAATCAGGCAGGGGTCTCTTCCCACACTTGGGTGAACATTAGCTTTCAGCTGGCAGGACATCTCTCCGGAGCAGCTGCTTTGCTTCCTCCAGGACAAATCTGCCTGCTGGCTCATAGTAAAAGGTCCACACAGATGTTACTTTACCCCTCACCTCAACCTTCTCTACCACCGCGTTTCCACTTTCTGCCCAGGCAGCTGGGGTCAAAAATTGCAGTAATCAAAAGAAAATATTCATAACATGCATCTGTCTGATTTAATAAATGAACCCACTGGCTGAGTTAATGTAATAATGTTGTAGTTTCATACACAGAAATTTGAGCTTTTCTCATCACTTTTCTCAACAAAATTGATTCCATCTTCAACTAGAGTACAACTTGCAACTGGATCACTCCAGCTACAATACAGTGATCCGCGACTTAAAAACAAGGATGTTAAGTGGAGGATCCAGTGGCCCCTTCCCTACTCTCTACCGCTTTATTTCTGGCATTGTTGCTTGGACCAAAAACTTGGCCTTCATTGTGATATCTCATCTACATAGCTTTAAAGTTTCGTGACTGCAACTTGCACAGTTGAGATGCTATCATAGTGACAAAATCTGTCAATGGAGTAAAAATACAAACATCTGATAAAATGCTCAAAGGTGCTTTTGTAGTAGTTCCTGCTTGGATAGGTGCCACCAAGACAACATATTGCTGTGATCACACACACACACACACACACACACTCACACACTCACACTCACACACAGACACAGACTAACTCAATGACAACAATACTAACTTGTCACAGTTGTTAATAATAGTGTTTGTGGGTTTTTTTTTAACCTCAGTTCCAGAGAGAATCCGGCCTCTTTTCTTAAGAAGATTTCAGAGACAGTTGTTTTAATTTGTAAATTTCCTAGTTTTAAAGTGTATTTGACTGGGACTTAAATGCAACAATGTGTTAAATGTTTCCCTAGTATGGACCAAATGAACTGAACTACAGAAATGAAAGCCCCTAGATAATGGTTCGATGACTCTGTTTGGGAATTTCTGCACTGGCTTCAACAACTAGTCATAAATTTCTACCATCTACATAGAGTCAGTCATTATCACAATATGAATAAGTATACTTTCCAACATCCATATCCATCCACTATGACAAATGTCTCAATAATTCCATACATATGAATCCAATGGATTCAAAGCACTTAACTGCGTTCCACTAAACACATAGTCCCTTTTTGTCTTGGTAGGTTTTTAATTTGAAATATCTGCATTTTGTGTTTCATAAATGGTAACTCAAGCAATTAAATAATGTCCATAGGTTGTTTGTACAAGCAGCTTATTGTGACACATATGATGTTTTGTGTAGGCCTCTAGTGGCTGTAATAATTATGACGGGAGCAAAGGAGGAAGTCGGGGGACACATCATATAAAGAGCGACAAATTCCACTCAGTAAAGTCTTTAGGATCAGGCCCCTAGTAAGTGCGCCAGGCTTTGAAGCCAATTTTCATCACCACCAGCTGACACACTGTGGCCCAAAATGACTTTTTCCCTATGTTTTTTTCTTTACTTGTTAAGCTTTCAGGATTTTAACCGTTCAGTTAGATAACAGTTAGAAAGTCTAATGGAGCTGCACGTTTGAATCAGTTTATCCCCTTTAAAGTTTACAGAGTGCTGAACAGGGAATAGCAGGCTCAGCTTATTGAAGTTTCTAGGCTTAGACTGTGCAGTGGCAGTGCTGATCACCCGGGTGATTATAAATGGCAGTTTAACCATTTTAGCTTCATGCACCACTGAGCAACTTTCATAGAAATGTACGCCAATGCTGTTTCCAGTTATTTTTTATACATCCATGGTCAAAGTGAAGGAATGGGTCAAACAAACACAGGACTTCGATCCAGGAGACAACTGTTCGTGTCACATGTAAAACCAAAAGTCAATGTTGAGTTATTCTGAGTTAAGAATTTATGTAATTTCATGTTGCATAGCTTAGTTAACATTACGCTAGAACTTAAAGTCATCTTGTCACATAGCATCATGTTGTCGCTATGGCTTTATCTCATTGCCACACAGCGTTTTCCTTTGGCACTAGATTTCTCATCTGCTGCTGGCCAGTTGTTAGGGTCAGAAAGTGCTGTTAGCGGCTGTTGCACCATCTGACTGGAACAACATTTTATGTTGAAGACACTCAACATAGCATCCACCTAGAAAGATACTGTATTTTTAGGTAGGTGTGGCTGGTTTTAAAGTGGGTAAAATACATTTTGATATCAACCTCTCTATACAGCATGGTAATGCTGAGCTGTGGGGTGCGTGCCCCATCTGTTTCTGCAAACTGGGAGCGCGCCCGCCACCAGCTACTTTATGTACAAACTCACTGTACATAAATAAGTGTCATACGGCCCCATTTCAAAACTCACAAAATATCACTTTAGAAAAACAGGAGTATCAGATCTGGACTTGGTAATGACAGATGTCAAATGACTTGGATTGGGACAAAAAATGTGATCATGACATCTCTAATAATGTACCATCATAATCCAATTCAGTTAAAAGTTGATTAAAATGAATAGTGACAAGTCCCCCAACTTTAACTGGGATGAAAGTATAAATCTTAAGAAGTAAAATTTGCTTAATGTCTTAGATTCCGTTCTTTCATAGCACATCTGGGAAGCAACAACTGTCACCATCATTATTGCTAAGTGAATGTTGGACCGCAGAGAGGTTGTAAACAGAGTGCCATAAGCTGACTGTCCAAACAACACAAGGCTCACTTCACTTTACATTAGAAAACATGTCATGTTTGAGAACAGAGACAAAGCTCAAGATCTCATCTGATACAGCTGACAGGATTATAAGTGCATATGATGGATCTTGTCTGCCTGAGCTGCACAATTGATCTGCGATGGCTCTGAATAAGCTCAGTTTCATCAGCTAGTTCCTTCGCAATGTCACATCCCTGCCTTGACTTAATGCAGTCTTTTATAATACCACAAAGTCAATATCCCGATTTGGATTCCTCGCGGAGGCCTGCGGAGAGTAAGTCGTGGCTGTTGGTTGTAACCTACATTAACAGCAAAGAGATAAACTCATGCATCCCATATTATGAGACAGACCCATGCATCAGAGCTCATTGGGGTTATCAGCGTTCACAGATCTGTGCTGGGGTTATGGAGGAGAAATCTGATTATGTGAGACTGCAAGTTATTTCCCTGCAAAGCCAAAGCCGTCACAGATTCACATTACCAACAGCCACATGTGGAATTATACATGTTCTTGGAAACTGCGGATTATTAAAAATTACATTGTTAATGCAACATAATAAACAAATGGCAATTCAAACCTTTAAAATATTCTAATATGAAACTATATCAGTTAAGTGCTGCTATGTTTAAGTAGTCTTCATTTATGGATAGATTATGACAAAAACCCCTAGGCATTTCTATCATTTTTCCAACTCACTCCAGATGAAACCATGCCAACTTCCACATGAAAACAAGTGGACTGCCAGATACCAAGCCTGATGATGGCTGCTAGCCTACTGCTAGCCAGCACCATTGAAAGCGACTGCTGCTAGCTTGCAAGCGCAACCATGGATGTGCCCCTCCTTACTCCCCACTGCTCTGACTACAAAGACAGAAGGTTTGCTCATCCAGCCCATTCTCATTCCGAACTTGTTAAATACGTTTGCTTTGTCAGTGCTTTCAGCATACCAGTGTGACGCCAAAAGCCACATCTATCTGGAATGCGGCTGGACCCATCAGATGATAGCACGCCCAGACAGAACCGGTTGCGCTGGTGAACGGCTGGACGGCAAACACCAGGCACGTTTACATGCAATGCACACAGGCAGCATCACTTGAGAATGCAGCTAGACGGAATCGGTCGCGTGCACATGAAATGCCAAAGGATGGCATCAGGTAATAATGCTGCTGGTGAAGACATAATATAAGGAGCACGAGTGCGCTTATAGGGTGGGTGTTAGGGGTGGTGGATAGGATTCGCAACAACTGGCTGTCATGCAAGAGTCCAGAGTTCACTTCCCGTGTGGATGTGATTTTTTTTTTTCTACACCTTTACATGTATCTACACCCTACTTGCCTAAACGTCTCCATCCATGACTTTGGTGCCTAATCCTAATCATCGTGATGGCTGGTGTTGGTTGCCATGTGCTCATGCTATATAAACATAAGGACTTTGCAGCATCATCCCACCATGTGCATTTGTTTACATCATGGTAACGGCATCCCAAAATGTAAATAGCCACCAAAGACGTATACCTGAAACTTTATAAGTAGACGTGGAAGGTCACTGACAGAGCACCACCATGTGATGAGTTAGGATGAGCACATGTTGGCTCATCTGGTAGGGAGTCTGTGTTGGTCCAGCCACCGATTGTCTGTCCTTGCAAAATATGACGGCTACAGTTGCTTGGAAAATAGTGATATCGGTGAATTAAAGACTTTCAGCCAGCTTTGTGACATGGCAGTGTGGCCAGACAAAAACCAACGGACCACTGCTAGCAAGTGAGTGGGGAACTCTGGGTGCCCGCTGCATGGGGTCAAGCTAAACAACAGCCATCTGCACCCACTGCCTACACTGTGATTACAGAACTGATTTATAATTGGCAGTTTTCCTTTAGCAGCTGTTGCAACTCAAATCTAGCCAGTACTAACAGATAAACACGGGATGCATGCACATCTGAAAAGAATGACCAGATTTATAGGAGGTAGAATGGTGTTTGAAGCCACTGATGAACTTATGGTGTGCCATTTCACAGGGTGCCCAGCTATAAGACGCCTCTTTCAACCAGCACTGACTTCTTGTGTGCCGCAGCCAGTACAACCTTCAGCAGTGGGCTGGCAGTCAATCAATGGGTCTTGACATCTAGTAGTCTGCTTTTATTATTCAAAAGTGAGCGTGGTTTAATCTAAGGTGGGTTGGAAAAACCATAGACGCAACCTTGGCATAGACATGTAAATGGTTTCACCACCCCTCCTATTCAGTAGCAAGATCCCCAGACGGCAAGAGAGGCATCTCTTTGTGGTCATTTTGCAAGTCTTTGTTGTCATAAAGGGTGGAGAAAGTGGATCCAAATGCAGGAGAGTTCAGGTACCAGGAACACAAAGAAATAACTTTTATTCAAGGTTGTTCAGGCAAGACAAACCAATCTGATCAGAACAGAACAAAACCCATGATCCAACAAAGACTGAAAACCAGGATTTAAATGCAAACTAATCTGACAAGGGGATAAATTGCGGGGGAAAAGAAGGGCAGAAAAACTTAGGTTAAGGGAATAAGGTGATCAGGTAAGAAACCAGCCAGGGAGCTGATTGGCAGTGGTAAAACTGTGGGAACACAGAGGGACTAACAAGATTGAGGCAGAGCAGGTGTGTAGATTGTAAAGAAGCAAAAGGAAGCACAGGGACAGAGGAGGAAAAAACACAGCAAACAGAAAGTCAGAAACCCAGAAAACACAATCCTCTAAATATTGATCTGACATACATCAAACCAAGAATACACGTGAATGCAAACTAAGGGCCCTGACGCACCAAAGGTCCTTTGGCCATTGGTCATTGTTGGGCCATCAGTGAGTGTCTCTTGCCCAAGCTTTGGAGATGTGTCCTGCATCATTCACACTAGTTGTCTCTTTATGGCCTATGTCCATACTTTTTTCCCATCTGATTCAATATGTAGAATCACAGTGCGGGTGGCATGCTGGTGAGAGAAATCACTTTGGTTGGCAGTTCAGCTCAGTGCTCAAGAAGAGAAATGGAAGTGAGGAAAACAAACAAACGATAAAGTAAAGAAGGCATTAAATCAAAACAAACTTGGTATATCAGGTAGGTCAGTGTTATTTTATTAGGCATTAAGTTCTTAAGCAGAAATGGTTCATAACTATTATTGTTTGCAAGCACAAGGTAAAAATCCATTAGTTGTTTTGTCAGTGTGCTTTCTGGCCACTGTGACCAAGGACTCAAATCTATCCTGTTGATCTTTCAGTATCCTTTTCTAAATGACAAATATAGACTACCGCCATCTGCTGGTATGAAGTGTCATGTAGGTGCAGAATACATGTGCTAGTTGGCCATCGACTGTAGTCTTTGCTGTGTGTTCTGGTGCAACTTTTTGGCAAAGATACAGGCAACATGAGGTGACAAGGTCACTGATGTCCGTTTGGTGTCTGGGTCTTTATGCACACAACTTTATAACCTGCAACCTCTTTATCTGCGGCAAGTAGAAAACTAACAGATTTGCCTATCACGTCAAACAGTTTTCCCAAAACACAACTCAGCCCAATCTTCACCAATAGGCTGAAGGCACCTGAACACAGAGCCAGATTATGCCATATGTATCGGTTTTGGATGCCTCTGTGGTAATTTTGGACCATTTTGTTGTCTTTGAGCATCTCTTTGTGTTAGTTTTGCATCTCTTTGTGATCATTTGCATCTTTCTATTGTCGTTCTTGGTTTCTTTGTGGTACTTTTGCATCTATGTGGTCATTTTGTGTTTCTTTGTGGTCATTTTACATCTCTTTGTTGTAGTTTTAGGTCTCTTTGTGGTAATTCTATGTCTCTCTGTGGTAGTTTTGCATGGCTTTGTGGTTCTTTCTCGTTTCTTTGTAGTTGTTTTGTGTTTCTTTGTATACGTTTTGCATCTCTTTGTGGTCACCTCCCTACCCCTGTGCATTGTCCTCTAGAAGGTTTACCATGGGTGTCAACAGTCTATCATTGGTCCCATTATTGCTCCTCTCAGAGAGTATATCCACACAGTTACAACGGGAATAGGTGTCACCCTAAAACGAGCGGTGCGGCTGAAGGCAGGGAAGTGGAGCAGTGCTGTGCTTAAGGTTACTGCTTGGTGGGGGGAGCGAGGCTCCTGTGTGAAGCTATGATAAATAAAATGAAAGGGGAAGGCACTGTCTGTGCAATCCACCAAGATTAATGACCAAAGCACTACATAAAGTGAAATAGTTTATCTCAAGCCTAACAACATGAAACTTGTAAATGCGCCTGCCATCATTCTTTCCGGGGACTCTGCGGCCATGCTCATGTTGCATTCATGGAGCTCAGCCATTACACATTCAGAAAGGAAAGCTGAGGAAAATATTCTCCCCTTGGACACTACATTGGCTATTTGTCCAATCTATAGGTGGCTAGGGTGCTGCCTGTCTTCATATTTTGTGTCTTTTATGTTGGAAACTTGGCAGATTCACAATAAAAGCAAAGCGTAGTGTTTCATACACAATATGTTCAAGGCTACACAGGCCAGAAGGGCCAGAATAACATCAATTACACTCAATTTCCTGAGGACCTTGAAATGTGGGCCATGCTTTGTGTCCATTTTCTTTGCAAAATACTGACGAATAGCTTTCCACTCTTTAATGAGTTCATGTTTCTTTAAACTGATTATTTTGTTGTACTAGTCCAGGAAATTCACTTTAGGAAAGCCAGTTTCTTACATTCAGCAGGGCTTTGTCATTGCTGCCAGTTGTGTTGATGCATTATTAACAGTTTAAACAAATGTTCCTCAGCGCTGTACCACTCAGCTTAGCTGCACCTGAACTGGTGATTTCTGTTTGATCAAGGAACAATCATTGATCAAAAGGACAGCCAGCCTGTTCTCATTCTGCAGTCTTCAAATACTGCTGCTTTTGCAGTGATTTGGGTGTAACATTCTGATTCAAAAAGCCATCTCTCGCGTTTGCATGATTAGCCCATTCTCACTCCAAACTTGTTAAATACATCTGCGCTGTCAGAGCTTTTGGTGTACGAACCTGGCACCGAAATTCAGCTTCCATGTCCAATCCGAACACGGCTGGATGGTGTCACTTGAGAATGCACTGGTACAGAAGTGGTGGTGTTGTTATTTTACTCCGGCAAATGGCCGGACGGCACTGTGCATGTCCACATGCAATGCACACGGGCGGTGTCACTTGAGAATGCAGCTGAAAAGAACTTGACGTGTCTGTATGATATGCTGCTGGATGGCATCAGGTTGAAATGCTGCCAGTAACAAAGTAATAAAATGACCACTTAGGTCCCTTAAGGGTAGCTGGGAGAGTGGACAGATTCAACAAACCCTGGACATGCATGCAGGAGTCCAGTGTTTGCTTCCTGTTGGAATGTGATGTTTTTTTCTACACCTTACCATATGCCTCTTTTGCCTAAATCTAACCATCTCTGCCCTAGTTGCCTAATCCTAACCATCCATATCAGCATGTATGTTTGTTAATGTCCTAGTGTGCCGTTGTTGCGTAAACATAACCCTAACCCTGTGTAGCATAGTGACATCATGTGTTTTTGTTGACACCAAGGTGGCAGCATCCATAAACATAAATAGCAGACAGAAAGGGGTACCTGGAGGGTAAATTGTAGGCTCAGAAGTCCACTGCAAAGTGGCAATATGTGACTACTTGGGATGAGAATGTGTTGGAACAGCGGACAAGGGCTAAATGACAGTATTTTTCAGTGTGAAATCATGTGGCATCAGTCCCATTTTCTAAGGCTGAGCTATTACACAAGTGCAATATGAAAAGTGTTTCAGAATCCATTGGGCCAAATAAATGGACTTACCTACTTAAGGTCTTGCCGTGGGTTGCATGTGTGTGCAATGGAGTACAATTACATCAAAGAAGGTCAGCTGTGGTAGCAGGAATTTTCTCACTGTTACAGTGTAGAGAATTAGCACATTGCCAATGGCTATCAGTTTTGCTTTTTTAATCAGTCCCGTTGTGTCAAAGAAAGCAAAAAATAGATTGATGTATTCAGCCAGTCGATTTACGCCTGCTTACTGAGCTAAAATGACTCATCACGAAGGAAAGAGGCCATGGTCTTGTATTGGCCGATGTCTCTGTGCTTTCATTTACCAGAATAAATGAGCAGTTTCACCCTAAAATAGTGACTTAAAACATCTTTTGCATTTTTCTTGACCATAGTTGACAGTGTGATATCATGAATTATGTTTCTAGCTGCTACTATGCAGTTTAACAGCAGAAAAATATATAATCTATGTAAAACAGAATGATAAACACACCTCGGAATCAAACAGCAAAATTCTCTGTTTAGCCTCACAATTATACATTTAAATATTCAACAGTCACACCAGGGAAAATTCGTCCAAAAACGGGCAGATACCTATTTCTCCACAACAAACCAGTCTGCAATGAAGCCACAAAACACAGAGGAAAGGAAACAAGCTACAAGTCTTGTGTTTTTCAACTAGAGACGCTACTTCAGCTCCCTTGCTGTTACTGACACTAATGCGGTTGTTATCGCTTCCTCCCCCTACAAATAAAACCCAGCAGGATGCAACAATTGCAGGTGAGTCTCTGGGGAATGTGGGGAATGGCTGTCTGAAGGAGAAGTTCAAGTAGACAAGTCAGGTTGAGGGAAAGAGGAAGATAAATCACAACACTTCATCACAAAATAACTCATAAGATACAATGCGGTTATAATCTCAAGATTTGCATCATTTCAAGCCCCATTTTTGATGCGATTAGTGGTGGTATTTCTTCAGCAATAGCCATGGAATGTACATATATTGTGACTTTTCACTGTCACAGTGAAACAATGCATGCACATACTAAACATGACTTTGATGTGAAAGTCCTATTCAGTCCTATTCATTGTCAGTGTCAAGTGACTGACAGTTGGAGAGTTTCCAAGACTTGGGCGAAGATGACGCTCTTGTGGTTGAATCATCAGTGAAAAAAAAAGATGAACGGTGTGTCAGAAAATAAATGGCTCTATGTTAATGAACCATATGTTAAGGTGCATTTTGGTAAAAATCATCCAAAAAAACATCCAATTACCAAGCTCAAAATCATTGTATTTGCATTTGAGGGTTTGGAGACTGTTAAAGATTTTGTGTTGGAGGCCAGGCCATTTTCATTCCTTTGAAAGTTGCTCAGTGGCGCTTTAAGCCAGAAAATTTTAATTTCGCTGTATGATATTATCCAGATCCTCCACATTGTGGAGCCCATAAAGCAAGCGCACTGGGCAAAACACAAAAGTTACTTTAACCAAGGTCACATGTAATACATGCTGTATTTACTATTATGTGACAAATTTAAAACCAATCTGTAAAATTCCTCCCCCTTTATCAGGCATAGATTATACTGTAAGACAAACCACAACAAATTTGATTTGTCTGTCAAAGTTACCAGAGTGATTCCTACCCTGGGTCCTGCCGTTGTATTTAACCCTTAGGGTCCGCTTTAATGTTACACACATTCGCATCGCTCTGTGCACATGTGCTTTTCAAAATCAAGCTTTAAAAAATATTGTACATTAATACTATATTCTACTTTCAATGAGTTCATTTTTTAACCAACATCAGTCCTAATTAAGCAATATCACACAAGAGAGTGATGTTGTGCTCTTATATCATCACAGCTGTGATTCGGTCGTGGGCACGAGACTTCATGAATTTTATCGTACTGAATGGATTAAATGAAAGTGTTGTAATGCTCCAAAATTGTAAAATAATTCACAGATCTCTTTTGTAATGTAAGTCAAAGGGGAAAAGTCTTTTTGGGCCACAGGGAATCACATGATGTACAGAATGGTGAGGCGGCATAACGTAGGCTAGGTAATGTAAACACCCTGCAATAGCGCGTGTGGAGTAGATGACCAAACACATTCTCACCCCAAGTCATCAGGTTACCGCTTTACAGTGGACTTCTGCGTCTACATATTACGCTTTAGGTATCCCTTCTTGATGACTTGATGACGCCTTTATTGTAACACTATATATGACACAAAATATGAAAAGGCATGGCAGACTCGACTTGACAGTGTCAGTTATATGCCCAAAATGTTAATATAGCCCTGTTCTTGTATTTCCACAGATAAACAATAAAACCTCTCCATTGATGTATTCAGACACAAGCTGTAAGTGTTTTAAGTGGGCATTCTGAAGTGAAGAGACAGTGCTTCTGTCTCCATGTTGAGTGACCTGAATATCAATATGTTCACTTTCATCCTGCTTAGAAATAATCTAAAAACATCATCTTCAAGATACACTTGTTTCTTTTATCTATGCGGCATTAATGTTGGCATTTAGCACACCCCGGCTCTCCATTGTCACGAACCATATTCCACCCCTCCTCATTTTCACGCTTATAAATTTCAATGCCATTTCCCACTGAAAGACTCAATACAATTTCCCCTGACTCACCAGTTTTCTTTTAATGTCTCATCACAAACCAAATGTGTGATGGTGCCACTCCCAAGTCAATGACCTTGCTGGAGAAAAATTATTATTATTTTTTTTTTTTTTAGTTAGAATTAATGGATAGATACAGTATACCCATCAGATGATGAGTGATGTCCCTGTGAATAGAGGCTGGGTGGATAGAAAAAAAGCCAGTTTTTTTTAATTTTTGCACATTTTAGTATAACTTAAACTTTTGAAACTGCAAAACTGCACCTCAGGGTCTGATTATTTGTGCTTATGTGCATGTGCAAATAGAATAAACCAGTGAAAGCCCGTGATCAAGTTGACAAGTTTTCTTCTTCATCCATTAATTAGGAGCAGGTAAGATGTGCCAAGGCTAACACATCAGATGAGCTGTGATTTATGTCATAGAGTATCTGTAATTAGAACATGCAATAAACACTGAAACATCATTTACAGAGTGCTGTGAACTGGTGAAATTATGTGTTAAAAGTTCTACCCTAGTCCTGAAATCTGCTGTAAAGGTCTGCACAAGGAGCAGCCTCTGAGGCTGAAAAATAAAGCCAATGTGGAAATGCCAAAAACTGAAATTCATCTGATGTCTATTTGAGGCAGGCTCCAAAACAGAGTCAGTGCCCATAGACCCCCATGTTAAATGCCCAACGTTACAGCAGAAATAAACATGTTTTCACCCTTTTACAAAAAATGGGCTTGGTCTTTCTAGATAATTTCAACACTCATGACAAGTGTACAAGGGGTGATTTTTTTTATAAAACTGTTTACATTTAATTAAAGCCCATAGTCTGTCAATAGTGCCCTCAGCTCCCAGTCAGAGCCACCTCTCACTCTTTAGCTCCTCGTTCTTGTCCAAAGAGACAAGAAACGGACGCAAAAGGCCACCTCTCGTGGCGGTATGATACACAGCCAGTCAGTTTGAAACGCTGCTGGCAACAACATAATATAAGGACTTGAAAAGTCCCTGTAAGGTGGGTGGTACAGTTGGACAGTCTATTTTTATTCCAAAGTCATCAAATACTGCCGCCACCAGCCACCTTTTGCATCTGCATAATACACCGCTGGACAGCGGCAACTGAGAAGGCGGCTGTACAGAACCATTGTGTGGTTTTATTATACGCTGCTGGACAGTACCTGCCTTGGCAGCATGATTTACCGAAGGTAGGTGTCAGTTGAGAAAGTGGCTGGATAGAACCTGTGGTGTCTACATGATGCACTGCTGTATAGCATGAGGTTGAAGTGCTGCTGGTAACAACATGATATAAGGTCCCTATACGGCAGGTGGGTGTCAGCAGTGAATGGGTCCAGCAAACCCTGGACTTTGATGCAGGAGTCTAATGTTTGCTTCCCATCTCAGTGAGATAATTTTTTCCTCCACCTTACCATGTGCCTCTTTTGCCCAAACCTATGTGCTTGTTTTGACATCACAGTAGTGGCATCCCAGAATGTCAACATGAGATGCATAAGGATACCCAGAGTGTAATATGTGGACAGCGAAGTGCACTGGAAGCGGCAATATATAACGACTTGGGATGAGAGTGTGTTTTTTTTTTTCTTTAAACCTTACCACCCACTGAGGTGGGCAGTCACCGCTGCATCTCATCAAATGCTCACAGCGGAGCCAACCAGTCACAGCAGCATTTAGTTTCTGGCAGATTTTTTTAACATGGAGGACTTCAAGCTTTCTCTAACTGCGAGATTCATATAGTAATTACAGAGACTGCACTCTTGCTAATCAAATGTTTAAAGATTCAGTCTGAATTTTCCAAACCTCTTTTTAACGCTTTAACAATCACACTAAGAAATACTGTTGTAAAAAATAAATGACATTATAGACCATAGAATATGTTAACAAAATGCATCCATTTATTTAAAAAAAACAAAAAAAACATTTTCCTTGTATGATCATTGTAAAAAGTGCAATGTCAGTGTACTATAGTAGAGGTCTGGGGGGAATCACATAATAAACATCCAGTAATAAATGAGAAAAAATAACTAGATGCAAATATAAATAAATGGAAAAAAAAATCTGTGAAGTATTTATGGTTACAAAAAATTGGCAATATCATGTAATAAAAATCAGAATTTACAATTCATTCAATAAAATTGACAAATAAACAAACAAAATAAGTCTTAAAATAAATACATATAATAAATACTTAGTATCACAAATTGTAAGTTCAATATAATAAAAATAGAACTGAATAGAATTACAGTATAATCAAAATAAAATGCATTGTATATAAACATTTGTATTAAATTGGATTTTGCCAAGTTTTTAGTGATCGTGCAGTTGCAATGCCTGTTAAAGGGTTGAATCAGCTCAATTGCTGTCACAGCATCAACATGTCACAAAACATACATTTGTTTAATTTGTTCAGTTGAAGCTGGAAGAGAAATGATATTAAGAGCTGTATGTGCTGCATGTACGAGGAGTTACTCAGAGCGCAATGATGAGTGTCACTGCCTCGAAAATTAATCATACTGGTCGATATTTACTCAGGTAATCTAGCTTGTTAGTCACAATTTGAGGTAGCATTACATGGGTAATTCCACTGGACTACTTTATACTTGTATTCCATTACATTTCAGTGGGAAATATTGTACTTTCTACTACAATAGATTTATTTGACATTAATGTAGCCACTTCTCATGGAGATTTAACTCTGCAGTTATCAAATGAGTGCAGTCAGATAAGCTAAATATAACCTACAACACTGTAGCTAATGTGACGTTTCCTGGCTTATATGTAACGTTAGTTTGCAAGAAATCAATTGTTCACTGTTAATTTCTTCACGTTTGTCACTGTAATGTCGCTCCACACTGTGAGTAATAAACTCTTTCTTCACTACTTTGAGAAATTAATCTAACTTTGCAGAGTCACACTTCTGAACGGGAATGATGCAGACAGATCATAGACTGTATGTAAAGACACAGATATTATATACAGTCTATAAGACTGATAAACTAAAAAGATCTGCCAGAAACTACACACTGCTGTGATTGGTTGATTCCGCTGTCAACATTTGATGATGTGCGGGGGAGATCCCACCCACCTCCATCAGGACGATCCATTTTCTAGCATCAACCATGCTTTTGTTGCACAAGGAAATAAGCATAAATATGTGGTGTTTTTAAGTGTTTTTTTTTTAGAAATACTATGTATTAAATGAACAGAAACTGTAGCAGCGATATTTAGTTGGTATGGGAATATGTTGCCGATAGTGTCCTCGGCTTCAGTCAGTTCCACCCCTCGCTCCAGCCTCTGTCAAAATACGGTCACTTCTGGCTCAACATGAAACATCAACATGTATTCATTTCACCTCCACACACACACACACACACACGCGCACGCACACACACACACACACACAGTTTCTAAAATGACATGCTCTTCGGATGTTCTGTTCATCTCCCACATTCAGATCCTAACAAAAGCTAGCCTGCGTCGAAGCGCTGCGAATGCCACAGATGATATATCAGTAAAAAAAAAAAAAAGAAAAAATGTCCCTGGCCACAACAGATACTTATACAGCTCAGATCATTTGAAATATGCAAGAAATTACCTGGTTGACATTCTGAGAGAAAAGGCCTGGGCAGAGGAATATCACCTGCTCTGATCTCTTTTTGATTGTTCATTTCACGTTAACTCATATGCCACCTGCGCACACGCTGAAGGCTGGGCGTTGACAGGCAGAGTCACGAAAACAAAGAATAGGTGCGGCGATGGAGCCCATCACATTGAGACACATCACTTTCTAATGAATGGTCGTCCGAATAACTTGTTCAGCCTTTGCAAATGCAACACTTTGCAAGACAATTTGCGGGGAGTGGCAGAGGTCACGCCAGTCATACTGCCCACGTCGTCATCCGCAGGTCCTCCTCATAATCTGTTATCACAAGCCAGAGTGTCAGGAGTGACAGGTGAGAGCGTCCAGAAAGAGACAGAAAGAACTAAATGGCACCACATGAGCTGTTTTCAAACCGCTCGGGCTTTGAACTCCTTTCCATTTTTTATTTTTGAAGTTACCTGCCAGTTATGACTTTGCTAATCCTCGGAGAATTATTGATGCAGCCCAGCAAACTGGACTAACTCCAACTATTTTAATTTTTTATCTACAGTTCATATGACTTTTTGTCTTTTCTCCCCCTCGTGATAATATCTCTCCCAAGTTCAAACGGCTGGCACTTTCTTAATATTGGCAGCGGTTTGGATTATAAAAACCCGCGTACTGGCAAATCCATTGAAAGCCATTCTCTCTGTCTAAATATAGTAGCTTTTACTCTCCACTCTCTGTTCTAGGCTGTTATCTGTTGGTGGAGGAGTCTCTCTTATCTGCAAAAGAAGTTTCCCCCGCACTTCCTTTACTGCCTTGTTGTAACTCTTTTGAAAACTCATTCCTTCTTCTCCTCCGTCTTGACTTGTTAGCTCTTGTCAGCTGTCCCCTTCTATTCGCTCATTTGCAGGAGCATCTGAGACGTTATGAATTAATAAAGTCTCCAATATGCAAATGATGGATTCTAATGTTTCCATGGATGTGAGAAAGCAATACTCAGCTTATTCAGCTATGACCACTGATTGCCAGTATGTGCGGCCCAGTAACAAAGATGTTTAATAAACCCAGAGTTGACAATGAACACGTCAGCTGCTAACTAAATGTGATAATATCCCGTGGCCAATTAAACAAGCCACCAAACACTGGCTCTACAGCTGATCGTTTATTGAATCATTAAGAAGACTCAGCTTTTATTTTCTGTGGAATGCCGCTTCAAATGATTGTGCTATTCTGCCTAAGGTCCACTGTGTAAGATTTAGGGGCATATACTGGCAGAGACCGTATAAAAAATTCATATCTATGTTTTTGTTTATGTATAATCGCATGAAACTACGAAAAATTGTGATTTATTACCTTAGAATGAGATGTTTATCGACATACAAAGCGGGTCCTCTTCCTCAGCGTCTGCATGTTATTTCTACAGTAGCCCAGAACGAACAAACCAATCGCTGGATCAGGATTGATGCATTTTTGTATCGGCCACCGTGGTTTTATGCTTGGCATAAAAAAGTATCTGTTGGTTGCAGTCTGTAGCCTCGCCACTAGATGCCACTGATTCCTACACACTAGATTTTTCAATGTATACTATGCAGGATTTTCAACTGCTTTGTCAGTGGACTTCCTCATCTATGTATTACGCTCTAGGTATCCTTCTTCGTCAGCTTTTGATGTTCCAGGATGCTGCTAACAACGTCAGCAACAAAAGCACATGGTGGGATTACGCTGCAAATGTTTGTGGTTATGTTTAGTAGGGCAACCAGCACCCAGACATCATAAGGAGCACATGTTCAGGATTATGCAACAAGAGCACACATTGTTAGGTTTAAGCCAAACCCATCCACTACCCCTCCTGTCCGCATGCCCGATGGAGACCTTCGTGCTCCTTAAATTACCTCATTACTGGCAATATTCGGGGCTCCCAGTAGCTCACCTGGAAGAGCGGACGCCCATGTACAGAGGCTTTGTCCCCGCCGCAGTGTCCATGGGTTTGACTCCAAACTGTCATCCCCTCTCTCTCTCCCTTTCATGTTTAAGTTGTCCTATTGAAATAAGGGAATAAAAAGCCTCCATAATAATCTTAACACTGCTAGTTTCTGTCCAGCTACATTTTCAGTTGATGCTGCCCGGTGGCGTATCATACAGTCGCAAAAGGTGGCTTTTGGCGCAGGATCTTATGCCAAAATCACTGCGAAAGCGATGGTATTTGAGGACTTTGCAATAAGAACGGGCTGGAATTTTCCAATATAAGAAAGTATGGACTTTCAGTCATCACTTAGGACCCGCTTGATGTTACCTTGGCACAATACACAATTATAAAAAGGTAAAGACGAGGTGCCAGATTTCACAAGCCATCACTGAGAGAGAAGATGTTGATAGATGCCTATAAGGAGTTGGACTGTTTTTTGTTTGATAGGTGGGGGCTGATGTCCTCTTTTAGCTAGCTTGCTAGCTTCGGGGCTGAAAAATGATGTCAACTGCCAAAAACTATAGTTCATCGAATGGCCAATTGAGGCTGGCTCCAAAACAGTGTCACAGAGTCAATCCCCATTGACCCTCATGTTAAAATGCCCAAATTTACAGCAGAAATTTACATGGTAGATTAGTGCAAATTTGCTAATTTAAACATTAATGACAACTGTTTGGGGGTGGATTTTTATATAACTCACTTAAATTGTAAATAAGGCTTAAAGTTACGTAATTTAAAACTTTGGCCACTTTGAGTGTCTACAGATAGTGTCCTCTGATTTTCAGTCAGCCACAGCTCCACCCTCTCATCCAAATATGGTCACTTTTTGCTCCAAATATACACGGCCGAAATGCCAAATAATACCAATTTTTTTCTGGTGAATTAGTTGGAGTTTTAGTTACCAATTTAGTGTCTTTGAGTATCCAGAAAAGAGCTGTACAAATACTGCTGTTCTGCTGTGTCCCTATATATATTTTTGCTGCTTTCAAGAAACTAATCTACAGCTACAATTGTAAACCAGTAGTTTGGACAATGATGTTTTACGGTCACATGTTTCAAATCATATACAAATGATACGCCTGGGCTATCACTGATTGTGTTACACAATGAGACAAACTGAATTGGCCTTCTGGACAAAGCCCTCCAGACACGTCACTCCATCTGAATCCTGTTGTGTAAAATGTTGACATGTAATTCATTATCTCACAATAAGAACTGTCAAAGGCAACCGTATCTTTTGGGCCACAAAGATTAGAAAAGGCTTTGACAGGCTTATTTGTCATGTGCTGGTTTGATATGTATCCAGTAGGCATGGTTTATGATTGTTTGTTCCATTGTATTTGCCTGCAGGCATGGGTAGAAATCCATCTAATAAATGCCGAGTCTAATCCCTGATGTGGGATCCACAAAGATGATGATGCAGACGTTGAGAGGTGTACTGCTGATTTTTTTTCTTCAACAATATGGAGACTGGGAGTACTTGAAGCCCCGCATGTTTACACAGTGATTTATTAGATAGATTTTTTCCCTTTTTTTTGTGCACCAGAATATATTGTCTGACTTTTTGACTTCAGCCCGACAGTATGTGGTGGCGAAACGTGTTTGATGGCATTTTAGGCAGTAAATTGTTTTATCATTGTCAGTTATGAGGCATTAGGAAATCTCCAAAGGGACTTGTTTCCATCTGTAAGCCTTAATATGGTAAACAAACTCATAATGAACACGGCTGTGAAGGCATCCAAAATTTAGGAGGAAAAATGATTTCCAAATTCTGTGTTTCTCCTGTTCTTCTATTGTTCTGTACTGGTGTATATATTTGTTCTCCTAGGCTTGGGCAGTACGTAATATTTCATACTGTCATACCTTCCGGAAATTTTACTTGGGTATACAGTATATGTCAGTATAAGTGTCCTTAATAAACAGAGAAATCAACTATACATCTCTTGAATTCAACTTTCGCTCGGTAATGGAAGACTGACGACGCTTAGTCTGATTGCCTCGTTAACACTTGGAAACCTGGAGAGACATCACTTTTCTCGTGCTGCTTTCTGACACCTTTCACAAGTATTTAAACCATTGAACTCCAGGAAATTGGTGCAGTTGCTTTCAAAAACATGGGGGGGAAAAGGCAAGGAGCAAATTGGTAAGAAATGTTCCACAAAGTGAAAAAAATGTATAGATTAAAAAAAAAAATAGATTTATTGTTAATTATCATAACTACATATTTTAAAATATGTGACAGAAATGTAATAATTGTTTTTACACTTTTTCCATATAATTTACGTTTGTTATGTTTTACTAATTTACAGATAATTTTTCATGTACTTCTTTCTAATTTCTTGCTAATTGGGGTAATTTCTTCTTTTGTTGCCCATTATCTTCCTCGATTCCTCCTGTGTTTTTGAAAGAAATTAAGTCAATTTGCCCAAGTTTCAAAGGGTTAACTCATCATTAAACATACTTCATTCAAATTTGACAGAAACAAAATAAATAAATAGATAAATCTCTGCTAGTAATGTGATTCGTAAGTCCACGGTTACAATCAGCTCAGGTTTGGTCGAAATAAATCCTTAATATACCAAGTTAGATGTGCTGTTGCTGGCCGCTGCTTGTTTACAGTCCTGTTACTTATCCCTCCACAACTAGGTTTTGCAGTGTCTCTCAGCTTAGCTGCCTGTTCCACTGGTAGAGACCGGAGACTGACCTATTTATGATGCCATTGAAAAACATACCTTTCAAATCTCTAAATACCTTGATTTCTCATAATACCATGTTACCGCCCAAGTTTATCCTCACGTAATGGTTAAATTGATCATAGTTCTGATGAATGAACCACAGAAAGTCAGTTTATTCTGAGCAGGAAACACTGGCTGATGCTGACCACAGCTGCATGGAAAAGTTGTCTGTGGGTAATTGTTTGGCCAACGTTATCCATCACCTACAATCACCCATTGATGTTTCTCTACGTGCACCCTGTTGCTACAACATCACTGCTGCTGCTGGTTATTTTAAGGAGCATAAAGTAATATATGTGTCCCTGGAGGTTCATTTTCTGTTAGGGGGAAAGTAAAAATCTCACTGATGCCTCTTTAGGTTTAAGGATGGTGTGAAAATACTATAGAAAGTGGAAAAAGAGGCCATTCATTTTATGTTGTGACCCAAGTTTGTGCTTTTCATTTTCTGTGCATTGATCTCTCTGCCTTGAGGCAAAAGGTTGAAGGCTGAAGTTGTGATTGAGGTTGGGGCTGGGAATTTTGGAGGTGTACTGCTACAAGCCAAGTAAACTTCACATTCACACCGCGAGCGACTTGGTTGATGGGCCGCTCTTCTCTGACAGACTTGAAGGCAGTGTAAGGGGCTCTGACCCCCTCCCCCCAAAAAATTGACAGGATAAAAAAGAAAAAGTACTGTGTTTCATAATGCTACAAGCGCTAATTAGATATCTGTAATGGGAAATAAACATTGCAAAATCAATACATTTGCTTTTAAGCTCACCATCAGCCCCAACAATGCATGCAAGCGTCCTGCGATCATTGTTTTGGGAGATGCTTATTCCTGTAGCCTTTCAAATAGCATTGAATGGCTGTAATCAACTTCTCATTGATTTTGCGCTCACAGCCAACAGCTATTGGTTGTGGAACAGAATTACATTGGTGTGGAATCAAGGAAGCATGGCGATCTGAGTGGCTGCTGACATCCAATGACTGTGAAAAGTTAAGGAGCTTGTTGACCCTCTACACATTGGCTGAGTTCCCCTGATCACTCCATTATTGTGGCTCAGTGTAAATGTGATTAGTGTTGAGAGCTGGTGGGGTGGAGGGAGGTTCTCAAGTGGAGCTATCTTTAGGTGTTGTGGGCCTGATTCAATGTAACATCTGAGATTGGAGCCTCCAACCTGGTAACCCCAACATCCACTCTCCTTTCCTTAAGGTCTTAGCATGCTTTTTTGGTGCAGGAAGTGACCATTTTTAGATGAGAGTGTGGAGCTTATGAGGAGCAAGAGATCGAGAAACAGAGACTAAAACTGGCTTTTTTTGTACCGGGCTGTATGTCTTTCTGCTTTAAAGTTGGACATTTTAACATGGGGGTCTATAGAGAACCCCCATAATAAAAAACACGTAAATTAGTTAGCAATTCAGCACCTCCAGTTCCCTCGTCTCAAAGTCACTGGCTTTTTTGAATAGAATTTTGGTTAGAAGCTTGAAATGAGGTCTGTGGTTAACACAAGCTTTTAAGAGACTTTCAAGTTTTGTTCTTTGACATATTGTATGTCAGTAAATACTCAACTTGCGAACTTTGTAGCTTTAATGTGTCTTTAAAGAGGCGGTTGCTAGCAAGTGGCTAAAGGGGACTACAGAATGTCACTACGCCCAGTTGTGCCAAACACAGCTTTACAGGCTCGTAGTGGTGGTGACTTGAATGTGATGTAGTTTGTTCATAGCCTAACAATAGCTTTGTACCACTGGCTTTTAGGCTTCAGAAGTCCTGAAAGTGGTGTTCTTTGTAAAGATTATCTTTCTGAACAAAACAAGTGTCAGAAACATTGTTTGCCTCTGAGCATTTTTTCTGAAATGATCCAAAATCAAATGGAAAAATCCCATTGGCTTTTTGACTAAGGAGCCAGTGATGCTAACTTCAGCATCTGCATATAGAAAAACATCATCTCTGGGGCACTCCATGGGGAATTACTCATGTTTGGAGCCAGCCTCAAGTGGCCTTTAGAGGAACAGCAGCTTTTGGCGTCACATTGGCTTCTTTTTTCAGTCTCAAGCTTTTTATGATTCATACTGTTGAGGGCAAAACAGTAGTGGTTTTGAAAATTAAAATGTTGTTGCCTTTTTTCAGCTACTCTGTCAGAATTTGTTGAAATCTAAGACAAGAGCCCACAGGAAATTAAATCAGCATTTTGTGTGTGTATAATGTATGCCAAGCTATATGCACAAAACTGATGAGGCAGTACATTGCTTTGCGTGTGCGTAAGGCACAACAGATTGTTGTACATCATGTGACCTATAAAAGCAAAAAAGTGTTTTCATTGCAGTTATGCAAAATATGGCTTTTTCTAATCATCTGAAATACCACCTCATGTGAGCGTCATTTTATATTTGCAATAAATGTAATTTTCTTTTCAAAACTGACGTGTTTCTGTTAGGCATATTTTATATTTGCAGTTTTTTAGTTTTTGCAGTTTGAGGGTTAATGGAAACCTGCAGTGTCTCATTCTCCTCATTGCATCATTATTCAGTGGAGATGTAAAAAGCCTCAGATTTAAAATTCTGACAGCATATTAAGTGTAACAAAAATTAACATAATGCTAATTACAGAAGTTTTTTTATTTTTGTAAGAACTCATAGGCCTAAAATATGGCGTAAACTCCCAGTCATTCATTCATACCCTCCGTAAAAGTAGCTCAGTGCTCATGCCTGGTAGTTTCAGTGTTTGTTTGTTTCATTTCTACAGCAATAAGTGGCTTAATGGATGCTCTCTTATCACAGGATACAATATTCTACCAAAATGCAAAACAAGTTATGTTAGAATTGACTCAGAGGGAGTCCAGTTTGAGAACACCTTAGAGTAAACTGATGTGAAGTATGTGTAAAGGGTCAGTTGGAGCTACATATTTGAGAGTCTGAGAGATGGTTACATGGCATTTAAATGCATTTACAGCGCTGGATGGCACTCCAATTACATGAAAAAGACAGAAGTCTTCCTGGGAGGCATAAAGATGCAGCCAAGAGAAGGTTTGACGGCATGTTGTGGTCCAACAGCACATCGTGCAACCTAGTTCATTTCAAGCATACTGAACCCTTAAGGGTTTTTACTACCTAGGTGCTCAATCTGAATGGCACCTGAGATACTTAAATCAGATTGTGTCTGTTGATAAATGTAGCTTACCAAAGGTCCCGGCTATTTGTCTCTTTTTCAATTTGCTCTGTGTGTTTCCTTGATTTGAAAGTACAGATGGAGACCAGTAGTAGTGACCACAAAAACCATGTTGTGTTTGAATTGTTTGCGAAACGAAACTCACTACAGCGCCTGTGGGAGAACAGTCTTTGAACAAGATTGGCAATCTTTGATCTGTCCCGATGGAGCTGATAGGGAGGTCAGGGATTTATATATCTTAAACCCAAGTTGAGGACAGCAGAGAGAGAGAGAAAAGCAACTCTAAGAGAGGGACAGATCAATATTGGGGGTTTAATATGTCAATGATAAAAAAAAAACAAAAAAAACAAAACAAAAAACAAGCCACTCTTTTAACCACCAGGAGCATTGTATTTACGCTTGACCAACACACCTTTATATACAGCGCACATCTAAGTTCATACTATCATCAGAGTAAAAGGCACCAGAGGAGGTAAATCTGTCCATCCAGCCACCTCTCACTTTCCCTTTGAGGTCACTTTTATGAGTAAAACCTCACGTTCTGACCCGGCTCAGCTTCCTTCCCCCGGCTGAAAATTACCTGGGTGAGGGAGTGACTCCGGGCCAAATCTCAGGTGATGGATTCTCCATGAAAAAGGGGGGCAGATTGTGATAGATGGGCAGGTCCCAGAGCCATTTCTCAGCTGCCTCCGCCAGCTGGGCTACCCATGGAAGTGGCCTTTACAGGACACTGCAGCATGGTGCTTTTTATATTTGGAAAACAGAGAAGTTGTCAGGTTCATGCCAAAGTCAACATTTAAGTCACCTCTATGAGACAGTGAGGGCTGTAGAGAGGACAGATGTGTATCTGAAAACTCATAAAATGTCTGATATGGTTTCATTGATTTAAAAAAAAAAAAAGCAGATCCTGACCAAATGATTTTGAAATTTATTTAGTCAACCTTTCAAATTACTGTAAAACTGTAAAAAAAAAGGTGCATAAACCACTGAACTCAACAGGCTTGTATTTGGGGCAGGCATCTATATAGCACAGGCTTTTAATTCTTTTCACACAAAACTTTTGCTCTGCAAAGATGGGAAATATAATCAAATTATTTACTTAAACCTCTTTTTCAAATCTCTCTTGTTCACTAGGCAGGTATTCCTGTTATCTTTGGTGCTCATGTTTTCAGCAAAATTAACTAAATGATTGAATTGAGGAGAATCTTACAAAGCTAACCATGTGTGTGCCCTTTTTCTCCCCTGATGCTTTTGCGATCCTGGTGTAGAGAACAAAAAATATACCTGGTTAATATTGGGAAAAAATTGTGGTTTGGCTTTAAATAACTAGGTATGGAACGTTATTGACTTTATGTACTTTCATTATTACTGCAGCGAAGTATCTCCATAAAGTACTTTGCATAGTTATGTAAACTCTATACAGTTATGTAATTACTTTGACTTTTGCTGTATGTGACACAAACAGCACTCTCTTGGTTGAATGTCCATGTTTGTTTGACCCATCCACCTCCGCTTCTGCCCACCCTTGCAGATGTTCTCCCTTTTCATACTTAATTTCTATATCCTCCATGACAAAAGATCCTCATTGACTTTGCATTGGTATTGTTTTTGTGTCTCCAGCACCTATTTTTTAACACATTTTGTGAACACCGCTACGTAATGCGTTGTTCAGACTTTGTGTCCATTTCACATATTTCCATGAGACAGATCTGTTTTTTGTCATTACTAATTTAAGTGGGTGACTTAACAGGACAGATCAGTTAGTTTTTAAAATAAATCATTGCTTTGACCTATAGCCAAAAATCATCTGTGATTAGCAAATTAAGATCATTTGTTGCCCCTGATTTTCCTGACTCAGTTTCCGTCGTTGATACAGAGCTTTACAGAAAGAGGGTGTTATCCCCCCCTTCCTCTCCTTCTGATCCACCCCGCGCCTTGAGAGGTAGAAAAATAGGCTTGCCGTTTGAGCAGCTTATCTGCAGCAACATATGAGGAGAGCAGCCCAGTGAAGTTCCAGGAGAATGTCTTGTTTTAATTGCTTCTTTAAAGCCTGAGCAGCTGCACTGAGGGAGAGGGTACATCTGTAAAATAGCATGGAGGCTTCATAGTGTAGTGTGGAGGAACAGCGGGACTCTCTCCTTTAGGCTTACAAAGAGCTCATTCATAGGTGTTCATCAGTTGCTCCACGACACAGCAGCTCTGAGTGCAGCTTAAAGTTCGTGGGAAAAAAAATTAATAGGTTACATGAGAGGAAGAAACTTATAAGCTGTTCAAATAATGGCAGTCAGACACAAAAATACATTTAATAAGATAGTCCTTTAACTTAGCAGGGATGGTGTGAATACTCTTGATACTGACTGATTAAAAAGGGAACGTTCTCTGCTCCATAATATCAATTTTGCAATTTTTCAACAGTCACATTAAGAAATGCCTTTGCAAAAAATTATACAACATTATAGACTGTAGAATATGTTAACAAAATGCATCAATTTATAAAGAAAAAAAAGTAGTAGTAAAAAGTTTCCCAGTATTATGCATTGTAAAAGGTGCAAAAGTCAGTGTTTTATAATAGAAATCAAAAAATAACCTTATGAATAATCATATATAAATAAATAAACAACAATAAAAGAGATAAATATTTTAAAAAGTCTCGGGAAAAAAAAAATGTCAAAAGAAATGTAAAAAGTTGAAAATAAAAGTAATTTCATAATATTTAAAAAAAAATATAGAAAAATAAATACAAATAATTGTGTAGTAGTAAATTCTAATGTAAAATGTATGGTAGAAAAAAGCAAATAGTTAATGTTTTTATTTTTGAAGATTATTTTGGGGGCTTTTTTTGTCTTTATTTTATAGGACAGCTTAAGCAGATCTGTATAAAATGAAACTGGATTTTGTTAAGGTTTTAGAAAAGGAAAAAAAGGGTTAATGTAACATGAAATCTCAGTTTTGTAAAGTGGAATTCTGCTCCGAAAGCTTGTACAGACATGATTTCCAGTTGGGCTCTAAACACTGCAGTGATGTCTTTTAACTCTGTAATGAAATGAAAGATGAGAGGATAAGTTCTCAGACTAAGAGAGCGCACACTGTAGTCAGGGAAGAGAAAGTCAGAATGTCTCTAGAGACGATGATTCCCTGGGGCTCCGTGTATCAGTGGCTGCTCTGCTTAAGTCAAACATGGCTTGAAGTCACTTTACACACACACACACACACACACACACATACAGTACAGAAGATTATCTCAGCAAATACTGTGCACAGCTGCAGCTGTGTTGTATTTTTGTCGTCATCACTGCAAGTTAAGAATAATACTAGCTGTAGGTCTTTTTGGTATTTAACCTCTAAGAGGCAGCTTACAGAAAAATTCAGTAATATGAGCAATGAGACAACAGTTTATGGGCTGGATATTTTTGAAAACCCTTTATGGAATTCACTGTTACTTAATGTTAAATCTGATTTTATTAATTATTAACCTAGACCTCAGGGAAAAATGTATCAGTCCATTCTCATTCCCAGGTTGTCAAATACCAATGCTTAGTCACGTCCCTCAGCGTGTCATATCAATGCCAAAGGCACACTATTGCGTCTTTATAAAGATGCACAAGGCTTGAACTTACTCCAGTGTAAACCCATTCATGGCAATATTTGACACTAAGAGCAACTGACGTGGAAAAAAAATGTAGAGTGGCAGGGATGTTGGATTGGTCAAACAAAACTGGATCCAGCCAGGAAAGTCTGTATTTGTTTGTAAGTAGCTTTATGTCACTTACATACCTACATCCTGTATGAAACAAAAAGTGAATGTTGTTTTATCATAATTTTATGCAATTTACGTATGATCTTTGCAAATCGATGTTTCTGACATGACATATTTACGTCATGTTGCATTACTTAACACTTGTTTTAACCCAAAACATGTTCATTTTGGTAAACCTGACCAAGGAGTTTTTCTGACTAACCCTGACCTTAGGTGTGTTTAAATTAACCCTAAAATTGTGCAAATTGCAAATATAAAATATGACTAATGGAAACACATCAATTTAAAGAAAAAATCCCATTATTCACAAAAAAGTTTTTAAGCTTCCATGAAGTGGTATTTCAAGAGCCATATTTTGCAAAACTGCAACGGAACCACTTTTTTTTTTTCACTTTTCTAGGTAACAGGAAGCTATGGCTATGTGCTTGTCAGTAGGAACTGGCTCCCTCTGGCATGATGCAGCAGGAGCTACAAGAGGTCACATAACGATATAACCTCTATCGCGAGGCCACGTTGGCCAATCAGAAGCCTGAAATCATTACCAGAAATGCACAACAAAAACAACAACAATAGTTCATCACAGGGGAGACTGAAGTGAAGTCACACACACTCTGCAATAGACAGTGAAAATAGCATTTTGATAATTTTATTGGCCCTATACCACCTTTTATACAGTTTCGATGTCTCTATCTGTCACAGAGAGGCGGAAATACAAATACATCTGTGACACTCAAGCTTCCCTACTTCCTTTTCAAAATAAAAGTCCTCTGACAACATCTCTGTGTACAGAGGGGCATTTTACCGTGAAACATTTGCAGGACCATGTTTTTATTAATGCAGGAGCTGCATGACTTCATAAATTAGTAGAATTTGTGCTTACAGCAACGCTGTGTATGAACACCATGAGCGTGCAACACGTTGCAGCTCTGTGAGGTTGCCGTCATGCGCTGCTCAGGCATGCAGCATGTTGTAGGCGGAGATAACAACACACACTCGGGTGTCAAAAACAAAGGATGTGAGCCAAATAACCCTGTTTTTCCTGTCCACACAAAACAGAATTTCTGAATATCTCTACCCTGGCCGGGTAGAGATATTCCAAAATGTGTGTTTTCAGTGACCAAAAACTGTTTGCATGTGTACAAAAGGACAAAACGCACAGAAAAGCTACATTGCTAAGAATACGTGTCTACCTGTGGACTAGGCCTAATTTGTGGGTCATTCAGCAGAAGACGTAAGAACGTTAAAGTTTATTTTCTTTGCACATTTGTTATGATTTTTAAACGAAGATGACTGAACAGAAAATAGCATCATGCAAGTGCAGGTCCTAAACAACCTCCCTATCCTGGATTTAAAAGTGTTTGAGTGCCACATGACAATCAAATTCAGATACTTCAGAAGAAAACACTGAAGCACTGAAAAATGCAATTATTATTTTGTTAATGTTAGAAATATTTTAGGATAGTGAAGATAAAATATAGACACCTGTCATCGTACATTTTGTATTAAAGTGGCTTTGAAAAAAAAAATCCATATTTGTGGAACCCCAGAGGTCACAGGAAACAAACTTGCTGTAAGCCTCAAAGTATCACTTCTTGAATCGCCACCTTGACTTTATTTTTTCATGGAAGAGCCCTTCAGGGGGTTTTGATTTATTTTCTGGATGCAGTAGGAGAGAGGGGACAGGCAGCCGGAGAGAAACACAATAAGAGAGAAACACGTCGAATAAATGGGCAGAGGCAAAATACAAGGTGCGCCAGGAGTAATGTCTGAGTCCTCCGGTCTGGCTCGTTCAGCTTGACGTCAGAACGAGAGGCGAGATGGTTTTAGTGACACTGACAGAGAGTGCCGGCGAGTGTGTGCACCGTTTCGTTTTGGCTGCAATCACAAGGTGATGGAGTCCGCCGGTGCAAACGTGTCATTTTCCTTGTGTGGGTGTTCGTATGCCGGGTCCGCCTTTGTGTGGCAGTGCAGGCTTGTCGACTGATCAGATCGGAGCTGTCGGCTGTTGTTTAAAAAAGGCTGATAATTGGACAAGGTGTCAAGACCCCACCTCGGGTTGTGTTTCTGCTTTTATCCGTCGTTATTTATTATGCTCCCCTTTAGCATCTATCACATTGCCTTCAGAGTTGTTCTACTAAAGGCAGTGATATACAAGGCAAATGTTGTGAGGTTTATGAAGGGCAACACTATTCAAGGAGTTGTTGTTTTCTCCTGGGAACATGTTGCCAGGAAACAACAAGAGTACACATGAATACATTTTGGACCTTGTGGCTCTGTTTGCTGCCTGAAAGTGTTGTATTTACAACACCCCCAAAATGAAGTGGATAACCCCCTCCACACACACACACACACACACACACGCACACACGCACACACATACACACACACACACACACACACACACACACACATGCGCGCGTGCGCGCACACAAGCATGCACTCATACACACACACACACACACACACACACACACATTAATTATTTGTGTCATTGATCCATGGATGGAAATGTAATCACATTACTTAACTTTCTCACAAAAGTGTCAGTTGTTTTATTCATTTTAAGGACATCAGTGTGAAAAGGGCTCAAGTCTTTGATGTGTTGAGGGACAATAGAATTTCTGCAAAGGCTGACTGGAGCTCCTTGACTCGGAATAAAAGCAGCATAGTATAGCATATTTGCTGTTGCTATGCTTATCAATTTATTTTTATTTTTAAATTGACTCCAGTAGCAACTTGGGGAAACTGAGACGTGGACAGAAGGAGCCTGGAATCAAACCGCAAACCCTCAGATAAACAATCTACTTTACTTTCTCAAGCCACTGTCACTGAAAATAAAACCATTTATGTGGGCTGCGCTAACAGCATATTAGGACCCATACTGATGTTTATTGTAAGGTGGCGCCCTCTAGTCTGTATTACAGGAACAGAGAAGGAAGTGACATTAAGCAGCATAAAAAGCGACAAAGTCTGTGTATTGCTGTCCTGTGATGGAGGTCCCCAGAGGGTGGGCGGTTTAAACAAGCAAAATACTTTTCCTCAAGAGACGAAAGTTTTCCATCTCAACCCAAGCCCGACAGGACCCAAAAGCCCAGTGGGTTGGGTCGGGATCAGGACGAAAAACTAATTGGCTGGGTCAGGTAGGGCTCAGGCCAAAACAAAACAATAAGCCCCTTGAAAATAATAAAATGTGAGCTCTTTCCCCTTAAATTGTATTTATTTAAAATGCATATCAACATATCAACACACGTTATAGGCCTTAGATATTATATGTTCATTGATTGATTGATTTCAGCATCAGACAGCAGCTCCCTCTGATCCTGCAGGTACAGAGAGAGAGAGAGAGAGAGAGAAAGAAGCCAGGCTCTGTGGGCTCTCTCCTTCCACATAGCGGGTGTGTCCCTGGCTTTAGAAGCTGACTGGTGCTTTTTGCAGGGTCAGGTTCAGTATTTTCTGTGATGATCAGGGACAGACTGGGTTTGGCCTCTCGTGGGTGGGTTTGGTTTGCCTTTTTTTGGCCCATTAAAAACAAACTGTTCATGGCTGTGAGTCAAAGTTGATGTCTTTTGATGAAATTGTAGCATAGTGTGCTTGTATGTGTAGCATTACATAACACCAGTTGCGTATGTGATGCCTGTCATGTGACATACATTTAAGTATGAGAGATGGTGCCTAAACAGCAGCTGCCCTGTTTCCTGACCTGCATGTCTTCAGGCTGCGGGAGGAAACAGGAGCTTCTGGATTGATGTGGAAAAAAACCTTGTACACTTGATCAATCTTCATTTTGACAAAGAATGAAATAAACTCAATGAGACACAGTTGATCTTAGTTGGATATAAAGTTTTAACAACAACACAAATCAGATCTAAGAAGCTCTTGGCACAATACGTACATTGACAAGGACATACCAAAAACTTAAATAAACAGAACAATGATTCAACCTTTTAAAGTGTAGGTAACACGTCATTCAGCTAACACTGGAATCTAAACATCTACCAGGTGTGGAATTTGCAGTTTCTTAACCTTAAGAAACTCTGACGCCTCCTCTTATGCCTGCATGCACAGTGTGAAGGACTCTGAGGCCTCCGAAAAAATACCTTAACTAAAACCATAGATGAATTATACATTCATGCAATTAATTTATATTTTATTCATTTCTATTTTATATTCGCAGATTCAATATGCCCAGTTTGAGGGTTAATGGAAACCTACCTATTTTATTTTATTTTATTTTATGCAAGAGATGTGGAAACACATCACACAGAACAAGTGACCGTTTTATAGTGCAATACAAATTATGGCAAATATTTCCAACATTAAAAAACAATACAGCACAATACAAACAGATAAACTAGATAAACAAAAAACAAAATATGACGAAATATGCAAGAAAAAATTAAAATTAAAAGAGTTGCTCAATAAAATATCTCAATTAAAAAAAAACAAAAAAACAGACTTTTAAGAGAAAATTAACAGCTGTCTTATGTGTAGTATGGACTCTACATGAGAAAACAACCGCCCAGTCGGGGCAGAGAAAAAGGCCACAGAGCTAAAAAACAAAGTTTCTCTGGTGAAGGTCGTCCTGTTAAAGTTTGGTGGCGTTTAATTTAGTTATACAGGCTTTGTAGAAACAATCATGTCACTGCTGAGACAGGCATGAGGGAAACTAACTAAACCAAACACACACACACACACACACACACACACACTTGCACAAAAAGAAATCTATCATTTGGGTTTTCAGTGAAATTTCAGGTGGCTGTCAGAGAGAATATCGTGCAATCGCTTGAAAAGGCCTGATTGATTTTGTTATTCAGTCTGAAACCGAGCAGAACCATTTTAGCATTCCACCCAAGTGATTCATGAATAATCTAATTTCTCTCCCAGCTAATCACGGGGTTGCCTCACACGACGAGTGAACCGCCCGTTCCCCCGGCACTCACCAGAGCCCTCCTCGTCCCACCTTTATTTTACCTCCACAGTGGACCGCTTCCTGCACTTTCAACATAATGTCTGAACCGAGATTGTGGAAGAAATATTACCGAGCACCAGGCCATCCATCATCGGGGCTGCCCAGGCTATGAAATACAGGCCGGGCCCTACCAACAATGAGTCCTATCTTGTATGTTAGACCTCATGCTTGTGTATTTATCACCTAAGCGGCTGCACAACGTGTGATTCATTGAACAGTCTCGCTGATACAACACGCTGACTACATCTCTGGGCAGTCGGCCCGCTTCTCTATCTATGATAATGCTCCACACCCCCTTATTCCCCAGTGCCCTCACAGAAGGCTGTGCATTCTGTGTGTGTTTTTGTTGCCCCCTCTCTCTCTCACACTGTTGTTATGCTTATGAAAGTGTGTTTATATCATTGATGTCTTTAGGGCGGCCACATAATAAGACCTGCTGCCTGAGGGATGTGTCAGCATGAACGGGAGAAAAGTTGCAGATGCCACAGAGGGATGTGAGAGGGGCTAGAAGTTACTTTCTGTAGGTGTGTATCCAATCGCAAAGGCTCGGTCTCAGAGGTGAGTGTGTGGGGACTTAAAGTCAGCACTTCTTCAACCAAAATTCATAGGCAGTTCTATATTTCTTCTATTTATGTACATCTATACTAATTTGGCAATTTGCATTATGTTAATAACAAAACAGTTGTTTGACATTTATTATAGCATTTCCTGATCTGCCGCTCCTGTAAGCACAATAACATCCTTCTAAAATGCATCTGGCCTTTACTAAAACAATTACAGGACTTATCTGTGCATGTGCATGTCAGTGCATGTGTGTATTCCACTACCAGGCTCATTGCTGCTGGTTTGCACTGCACTCATATGGAGGTAAATGCTGATATCGGGTTGGCGTCATTGCAGAAGCGTAGCGCCCACCCTTCTGTTTTCTGCTGATGAACCCTGACTTCCATTCAAAGTCGGAGGTCGGAATTTCCCAGTTGAAATATCTGACTTCAAAGCATTCCAGGTATGCAACATAAAGAAAAAACATGGTAGGCGGTGACAAACTGATGTTTCTGTGGCTAGTCCTTGGTCAGTGGGGCCACCTCTTTGCACATGTGAGTAAAATAGGTTCAAAAATTGTTTACCATAACCAGCTACCTAATAACATTGGCAATATATTTTGACAATAATTTACATGCAGAACAGGTTTTACTGTGTGATACTAAATGTATTATTTTAATTAAATACATGCAGTATACTTTATGTTGCCTTCTAGTTGATGTCTGTGCGCCTCTTTGGCCCCCATGACCTGCCACTGTTGCGTGACGTCAGAGCCAGCTGAAGTCAGGGTACATGGATTTCCCCTGAGTTCACAAGTAGGAGCTCCGACTTTGAGTGGCGATCCGTTGTACTTTTCTAGCACAAGGTCGGAATATTTCGATCCCAACTTTACGGAGGGTTAGCCATTAGCCGATAGCCGCCAGCTCAGCCACATCCATGTTGAAAACCTTGTACAGACAACTCATACACTCTTTAAATATATCCTGCCAGTAAGCAAGTGCCTCTCTGTCTATAATGAATCTGTTAAATATGCATATCTGTGACATCATGTAAACAAACCACTGTACCTACTTGTTGTGCGCTCAGGTAAACAAACCACACAAGTTATCAGCTGTGTGCTTAAGATCATACTTCAAACATTTAAAGATGGGTAGTTACCTGCTGTTGTTTGTTATTAGTGATGGTCATCAAGGGAAACTTTTAGTGCCAGTTTTGAGTTTACAGGTCGGTTTCCTGTCATGCCTGTGAACGTTTTGGGCAGGGTGGATTGGCTCTCATAATGGGTCAGGTGGGGCGTGTTTTAAAACAATATCTTGACCTGCACATCACTGGTACCCAGATTTACAAAAGAAAAAAAAAAAAAAAATATTTGTATGGTTTTGCTTGGCAGTACCGGAAAGCATTCTTAAATTTGATGTGATGTGTGATTAGCCCACTACTAAGCAGCTACAACCCATACAGTCTGTGGTATAGTGAAGTAGAGCGTTGGCGAGTTGGCAGTTCAGGATGCCACCAAAATGTTTGAAAGTATGGCTATACTAGATGTCTATGGTGTGCAATGGCATTTTACGAAACTGAATGCATTCACTCGTATGATAGGTATCAAATGCATGAGGGGAAAAGGGTATCATTTCTCTCCTGGTACATGTATCATTTTAAAGTACTGGTATTGGTACTGGTATTGTGATTTTGTTTAATGATATACAGCTCTAATGATCACACGCTTTTCTTGTGCAGTGAGGGATTGCAGGTACACACTTTCAGTTTTATCTCTATCTCGTTTTTTCACCTCTCATTCTTTAGCTAATCGTGATGTGGTAACTCCTTTAGCTAAACTTTTGACTTGTGTGTTGCTGTGTTGGACTGCTTTTAAAGGAAGCTGCTCTCAAATTATTTTGGTGAACACAATGTTAACACAACCAGTGAAATAATATTTTTAAAAAGTGTAAATAAAGTCAGGTTTTTCTCTTAACTTTTAAGTATAATTAGTTATTATAGATTTAGTTTCTTAAAAGACATACTGACAATATGTTAGCAAAATGTACTTGTACCTAAGGTAGAAGTATTCATGGTGCAGTATAGTGGCCTTTGTCAGTGTTTTACTATCATATGTGATGTTTAGGGGTTATTTTTATTGCTAATTTATGCGCTGCATTTTACTGCTGCAGATGTTCAGGGGTTAAGCTTATTTTAACTAGCCTAAATTTATATACTGCTGGGTAGTTTAATGTACAGTAATGCATTGTACTAAACAATATCGTCATATATTTGTAATGTAGATGTCCTGTGGGAAAGATGTATCTCTAAAAACTAAACTTTTCACATTCTAGCTTTGTTTTTAACTCAAAAATAGAATTTTCGCATTCCATAAAAGATAAAAATTGTAATCTGAAATGTGACTAATAAGTAAAGCTGTCAAATGATGTAGTGAAGTAAAAGGTACAATATCTGTCTCTGAGATGCAATAAGGGATAAGTATACTTATTTTTAATTCCAACAGATGAAGAATACTCCTGGAAGGAGGGAAGATTGTAGTTGAAGCACTATGGTGTTGGTTGTGACTGTGCAGGAATGGCAAAGGTTTGCATAGCTCTGAGGTCAGGTAGGAGGGCCCCTTATCGGGCCCCAGGGAGGTCAGGGCTAGCTCTGCATACTGAATATGCAAAAGAGGTTGTTTTTTTTTTTTCGATGTCTGAATGTCCAATTTTCAGGTAACATTCAGCCCAACAACCTCCATTAATCACAGAGTATAGTTGCCTGTATGTAGTGTGAGAGGCAACATCAAAATTATGAAGCACATTGATATAGCTGCACTTGCTGCTGCTCATAAACCCTATTGCTATGAGCATACAATAATAATTGAAGGAGACCCGTGAGTGTTTCAACAGTTTTATTAACTCCGAGCTTCTCTCGTCTGTATCGCAGCAGCTAGACAGACTTTTTAGAGATATTTGCGTGAATAAATCAAAGTGGAAGTGAAGGTGATGTGGTGGACCATGCCCTCCTGCATCCCCAGTGGAAATCACTCCCTTGTATCTCACTCAGTTACTGTTGATCGGATCAATTTGTCTGAATTCGTGGCAGCATTGAACTTCCCGCGGAGTGAAACGCTGCATGGGCATATTGTCTTTAAAGGATGACTCGTCGCTGCAGCGAGCCATCAAGACAGATGCTAT